>NC_134498.1:39973010-40058010 GCF_040206685.1 Ascaphus truei
TTTAACACCTTAATTACCTTGATGGCTAGCTACTAAGGTAATGAAAGAGGGTAAGTAATTTGGTCCAGTCTGTCCTGCCCCTTGATGTAGATAACTGATTTTCGTTATCAAAGTCATGAGGGGGAATATTATAGGACTATGGGCTCTATGTAGTAAGCGCCGAAAAGCCGTTTTTCGCCATTTTCGCAACAATATTGCCTCTCCGATTCAGTAAGTGCCGATAAGCTCCAAAAATCGACATTTTTTTTAGCCGAAAAAAACTTTTCGGCAGCCGGGTGCCAATAAGCCACTTTTCGACACTTATCGGCACTTTCTGAAACCGGCTGAATTCTAGTAGCCCCGATCAGCTTTTCGCTGCTGATCGGCACTCTAGAATTGAGATTTGTACGGCAATTCAGCCCGCCAACTAAAGTTGGCAAGTTGCTGGGGGAGAAGCATCGGCAAGGTCGACACTTTGAAAAAAGCAGGCCTAATAACGCAAAGGTAATTAAGGAGTTAAGCCACCCTGGCCCGATACCCACCCTTTATTTATTTTATTATGCTTGTTAATGTGTTTAATTATGGGCAAATAATCTATTATCCCTATCTGGATAATAGTTATTTTGTACATTATTGTACTGTATGTGTTGGGGGGGGGGGGGGAGTGAATGTATGTATTTAATGTATAGGACATGTTTATTTTTTTTATATACAGGGTTGTTTCCTCTGGTCTGCGGGGGACCTATAGAGACAACCTGCGGTCTCCTCAGGCTTCTCACGGGTAAACGGCTGCTGGGTCCACGGGGGACACCTGTGGGGAAGAACCGGTCCCCACATCTATGGGGGCACCGCGAACCCTTAGGGACCACCCGAGGGCCCCCAAACCCCCGTGGGAACCACCCAAAGCCCCTCGGACACCTTTGGGTCTGACCCGGGGCCCCCCAGACAGCCGCGGGCCTACACATGGGGACCCCATTGTGGCCCATGGTGACCCGCGGAGACCACCTGGTGGACCACGGCGCCTGGCGGGGACCACCCGTAGGCCTCCAGACACTGTTTGAAACATGGTGCTGGGCTACTGTGAGGTCTGTGAGGTGACCCGTCAGGCCCACCGGGGACTCCCGTGGGTCTGGGGTATTAACCCTGTATGTAAAATAATAAATCATGTATTTATGGGGGCGCACAGAGGGTGGGTTATGTATTTAATAAATATAATGATGTTTATTGTGGGGCTGTGTATTGTTTTTATTGTGGGTAATGGGGGTTGAGGAAGGGGGTATTGGCCCCAAGGGTATGTGGGTAGGCCTCCCGGCTGGGTATTGGGTGAGTGAGTGTGGTTAGGCCTCTCGGGGTGGGGGGTAGTGGGGGAGGGTATTTAGGCCTCCCGAGTGGTGGGTGAGGGTGGGTTAACCCCTTAATGACTGTAGCGGGTAATAACCGCTATGGTGATTAAGGGGTTAGGGGACATTACATCGGATGTTTTGCAGCATCGGAGGGGGCATGGACGGTGATGAAGATGAGGATGGCTTTCATCGTGCCAGCCGGACATGGGTGAGTGCTATATGTATTTATTGTATTTATTGTTCTTTATGTATTTTAAATGGGCAAATTCACTATTATCCATATGTGGATAATATTCATTTTGCACATTTCTATACTGCATGTGTTAAGGGTGGTGTGTTTATGTGTTGTTATTTTTTTTGGGGTGCACTGAATTGGTACTGAAGGCCAGCGGGGAACACCTGAGGGCCTCCGCCGGCCTACAGTATCATTGCTGTGCATCCCAAAAATGTGAAATATGTAATGGGGATATAGGGGTTGTTGGGGGCACAGAGGGTGTATGTTGTTTATTGCAATGTTTATTGTCCCCAATAAACATGCTATTATGCCTTAACCCCTTCATTATGGTAATGAAGCAGCATGAATGTATTTTAATAATATTGTGCGGGAGCAGGGGGTCCCCTGAGCTGAACCGCATTGATTTCTGGCTCAGGGACCCCCTGCTTCCCGAGTTAAAGGCCCCTGTATGGGGCATCGGTGCCAGTGTCAACATCATCTTTATAGCGGGCACGTCGCGTTTGGGATGCTATAAAGATGGCGGCGACACTGGCACCCGATTACCCATACCGGGCGGGCCTGTAACCTGGGAAGCAGGGGGTCCCTGATCCACAAAGCAACACGGTTCAGCTCAGGGGACACCCTGCTCCCGCACACTATTATTAAAAATACATTAATGCTGCTTCATTACCATAGCAGATAGCCGCAAAGGTATGGAATGATTGTTTATTGATATGTGTGTTTTACTCATAGTGTAGATGTGCAGAGGGTCTCGGAGCTGAACAGCTTTGGTTTTAGGTCCAGGGACCCCCTGCTTCCTGAAATACAGGCCCCTTTATGGGGTGCCGGTATCCATCTGCTTTGTTTACATTCTGCGATCACGTGACCGGGACATTTAAATGCAGAGGATTCCGGCACCTCATAAAGGGGTCTGTATCTCGGGAAGCAGGGGGTCCCCGGACCTGAAACCAATGCGGTTCAGCTCCGGAGAACCCCTGCATATGTACCCTATGAATAAAATTTGATTTTAATTTTTTTTTATTTTGCCGATGTTGGGGCAGAGAGAGTCGCGGATCTCTCTCTGCTGCAGGCACATCTTGGCAAGGGACAGCATAACGCCAGGTTATCGGCAGACAGACTGTCTCGCCACCGGCTACTCGGCGTGTTGCTTTTGCAGTGATTCGCCAGGGATTCGGCCCTTCCTGAATACTGCAAGGGCAAATAGCCAAAATCATGCCGATATTGAACCCCTGCCGAGAGTGCTTTTTCGGTGCTTACTGCATGAGGCCCTATATTTGGTAATCTACTGTACGTCATCAACTGGGTTAGACAAGACATTTAAATGTCATGTCCAACCCCCTTGATGTAGATGACCGCATAGGGTCCTCTAGTGTTCCTCCTCATGACATAGAACCCCATATTTGGGCATCTATATCATTAAGGGGTAGGACAAATTGAGTGCTTCAGAGCTGCTGTGGGGAGTCCCAGAGAGAGACTACTTCTCTCTGGAGCTCCTCTCCACAGCTCTTCCAGATTGTCTGGTGCTGGAGGATTAACTCTGTGGGGTCCCGCTTTAATTCTCCAGGGGTTGCAAAATGTACTATTTTCTTCAGATTTCAGCATGTTGTTCCATGGCACCGAGAACAGTAAGTCTGGACACATCTGTACCTGTGAAAACACCTGCAAAATATCTATATTTTCATATTTAAATCCAATAATTTCCATATTTAAATTAGTTTATTTACCAGGTTTCTCAGGTGGGTTCACAACAAGTATCTCTTCAAGTGTTGTATTGATGTTTTGGGAGTTATATAAGTTAGTCTCTGTCTCTGTAACTATGTATTTTAAGTGGAATATACACAATACAAATCTTTTAAGCATGTTTTAACTTTTTTGCTTTGTTACATACAGTAGAGTGTAACTAAAGCATATACATAGCAAAATAAAGGCAGTGTTTACCCATTCAAGCAATCTACAGCATCTTTTTAGCAAGGCAAGATATAATGAACATGACCTCTAACACTTTCTACAACTGTTTCACCCATGGTTCATCAAGTTACCGTACATTTATAACATAACTAAGGACTCTAATAACACACTTTCATTCTATCATTCACAGGTGTATTCAGTATCATGCTACAAGAGTTGGTTTACTTCCACATGGACCAGGCTACCCCCATTAAATATCCCTTACTCACATTACCTCTCAGTAGGCAGGTTAAGTTTTTCACATTTGCCACATGCCAAAGCCTTTATCCACATAGGCATTGTGGGTATTTTACCTGCTTTCCCCAATGAGGCTAGCAAAACATGTTGCAGCTACTATTACTTGACCTAATAACTATTTTTCCCATTCAGTGATCTCATTGCAGGGCAAGCCCAAAAGAGCATTAATATGGTCAGGGAAAATGCGATTAGTGAGATTATTTGGAATCCATTTTCCAGAGAACCTCTATCTTGGTGCATGTCCACGATATGTGGATGAAAGTGCGCATCTGGCCACAACCGTTCAAACAGAATGGATATAACTGAGGGTGGAATTTATGAAGAATTTAAGGGCTTAAATACCAGTGGTCAATTACTTTAAACCCATTTTTCTATGTATAAGGTATGAATTGAGCTTTTCAAAGCATTTTCACAAATCTCCTCCAAGTCATCAATTGGAGCAATACAACTACTATATATGGTGTCGATATCAGACAATTTTATGGCTTGAGAATGTTGACAAATATATTCAGGTGGGGTAGGTGTATGACAGGACACTTCCACTTGTGGCCCAAAGGCCAAATGCCGCCCGCGAAGAGCATTGATTTGGCCCTTGGACTCTCTGATCCTGTTAATTTCAAACTAGTTACTTAGGCAGCTAAGTACAATATTTCACATTGAACTCACTTATAAGTTAAGGTGATGTAAATATACAATGAGAAAAATGGGTGAAACTACTAAAACCATTGATGAAGGTGGGAAATGATCATTGCTAAATTGTAGTGTGGAATAACGAAATGGCTTGGTTGGATTGTGGCACACCTATCCAGCTACCCCTTGAGGACAAAAGATGAAACCTGAAGTAGCACATGTTCCAGTACCGGAAACCGGAAGTGATATTGAGGTGTGAGGTGTTAGCGTGATAACTACTGGGTTTTGTGGGGTTTGATTTTACTGTTTGTTTGTGAGTAGATATCGTTTGAATTCTGTCATTTTAATTCTGGATTAAGCAGAATTAATCTATGCTCCTGTTCCTCTTGTTCCACAAACTGTATGTAACGGTTTTTCTGGACCATCCTGACCCACCCAATCTTAGATTGGCCCCTGTGGTCTAACCGGTCCCCATTACATGGATGTGTCTCGTGGTGCACCTGTTGGCTACAGGACTCCTGAGTCTCCCGCATGATGGTGTTATGGGGAATGTCAGCCAGACAGGCAGCTGAGGTAGTGTGCTTGAGTCCTACCTACATACAGTGCAGCGCCTCCACCTCATCAGGATCTCTGCGTCCTCAAGGAGATGGTTCTGATGAGGAACTCCTCTGTGGTGCCTTCCTCTGTGGAGTAACTTCACACTCACACATGGGGGTTCTTGTGAATAAGGGCATCTTTATTGATGGTCCAGCAGACTGCCCCTCGCAGCAAACAGCTTAGCGCTCATCTTGTACAGCACTCTCCTTCAGAAGAATCTGCCCTCCCAATGGAGTTGGATCACCTCTCCCCTCAGGGAGATCACCACCTGCACCAGGTCCCTGGACACAGTGTAGACACGCTGTCTATGCCTGCCAGCCTTACTGCTGCTTACTATAGAACCACTCTTGAACTTGAACCATACAGATTTAAACTGAACCACTAGTTTTGGGCAGTGCTGTGTCTTATATAACAAAGGGAATAGCTCCACCTCCTGTGTCACTAACAATGGACACAAAGTGTGTTACCACTCCCCTGATGTACATATGACACCTCACCAGGGTGTGAGGGCAAACCTCAGTGATTGATGCTGGCAATCCTGTATACTTACCAGGTTTACCGCCAGCTTGAGAGAGAACTGTATACCATTTTAAAACATGGCTACATGTATATACAATGGGAAAGAGAGTAGATGATATGGATACAACGCTCTTTACTAATCTTTGAGATGTGAGTTGATTCACATTTTGAATCACAGATGTTCAACATTTTTAAAGATATCTGCTCTATATACAGTTAGGTCCGGAAATAATTGGACACTGACACAATTTTCATAATTTTGGCTCTGTACGCCACCACAATGGATTTGAAATGAAACAACCAAGATGCAATAGAAGTGCAGACTTTCAGCTTTAATTCAAGGGGTTGAACAAAAATATCGTATGAAACGTTCAGGAATTGCAACCATTTTCATACACAGTCCCCTTATTTCAGTGGCTCAAATGTAATTGGACAAATAACACAATCATAAATAAAATGTTCATTTGTAATACTTTGTCTAAAATCCTTTGCAGGCAATGACTTCTTGAAGTCTGGAACGCATGGACATCACCAAACACTGGGTTTCCTCCTTTGTGATGCTTTGCCAGGCCTCTACTGCAGCTGTCTTCTGTTGTTGTTTGTTCATAGGTCTTTCTGTCTTAAGTTTTGTCTTCAGCAAGTGAAATGCCTGCTCGATCGGGTTGAGATTAGGTGATTGACTCAGCCATTGCAGAATATTCCACTTCTTTGCCTTAAAAAACTCCTGGGTTGCTTTCGAAGTATGTTTTTGGGTCATTGTCCATCTGTAAAGTGAAGCGCCGTCCAATCAATTTCACTGAATTTGGCTGAATCTGAGCAGACAATATTTCCCTATACACTTCAGAATTCATCCGGCTGCTTCTGTCTTCTGTCACATCATCAATAAACACTAGTGACCCAGTGCCATTGTAAGCCATGCATGCCCATGCCATCACACTGCCTCCACCGTGTTTTACAGATGATGTGGTATGCTTCGGATCATGAGCCGTTCCAAGCCTTCTCCATAATTTTTTCTTTCCATCATTCTGGTACAGGTTGATCTTAGTTTCATCTGTCCAAAGAATGCTTTTCTAGAACTGGGCTGGCTTTTTTAGATATTGTTTGGCAAAGTCTAATCTGGCCTTTCTATTCTTGAGGTTTATGAATGGTTTGCACCTTATGGTGAACCATCTGTATTTGCTCTCGTGAAGTCTTCTCTTTATGGCAGACTTGGATAATGATATGCCTACCTCCTTTAGAGTGTTCTTCACTTGGCTGGATGTTGTGAAGGGGTTTTTCTTTACCATGGAAAGGATCAGACGATCATCCACCAATGTTGTCTTCCGTGGACGTCCAAGCCTTTTTGTGTTGCAGAGATCACCAGTGCGTTCTTTTTTCTCTCAGAATGTACCAAACTGTTGATTTGGCCACTCCTAATGTTCCTGCTATCTCTCTGATGGATTTGCTTTTTTTTTGCAGCCAAGAATGCCCTGTTTCACTTGCATTGAGAGCTCCATTGACCGCATGTTGTGGGTTCACAGCAACAGCTTCCAAATGCGAATGCCACACCTGGAATCAACTCCAGACCTTTTACCTGCTTAATTGATGAAATAATGAAGGAATAGCCCACACCTGTCCATGAAACAGCTTTTCAGTCAATTGTCCAATTACTTTTGGTCCCTTGAAAAATAGGGGGCTACATATTAAAGAGATGTAATTCCTAAACCCTTCCTCCAATTTGGATGTGAATACCCTCAAATTAAAGCTGATAGACTGCACTTTAAGCCCATATTAATTATTTAACTGTAACTTGAATTTATTTTGGTACACAGCCGAAATAACAAAACTTGTATTAGTGTCCAATTATTTCCGGACCTAACTGTATGTCTCTTTTTTTTTAATTTCATTCTCCAGGGTTACCCTTTATCTTTGGAGTTGTATAAGGTAAATATGTATATGATATATTTGTTATAAATTCTTGCACAATGGGATGACACCCAACGTCAGCCCCCCTTCATCTGCCTTGCTGTCCCTCTATCACTCAATGTGCCCAGATGGGCTGTAAACTGACCCAGCCCCAAACCCCACTCAAAGACCTTCCATCCCCATCACCCCCTCAACAATCCAAGGGCCAAGCCACGACTTCAGTCCAGGACAATGGGAAACCTGTTGGCTGGCCTGTACCTTAGAACAATTTGGGACCACAAGGTTCTAAAACACATGAACTAAATACATGTTATTTAAAAAACAAAACTTTTATATTGCAAAAAAAAAACATATTTTGAAAATCTAAACATAAAAAAAATGTTAGATAAAATAGAAAAATGTAATATTGACTGCGTATTACATACATTTATAGACAGAACGTGACAAATGAGGGACAGAAGGAAGAAAAGGCACAGGCTGGGACAGTGGTAAAAGCAGCTTGAGATTAGAGGACAACCAAAGTCAATACAGGAAGGTAATATATAGGTTTTACAAGTGCATAAAAAGGTAATTAGGGAGCTGTTTACACACAGAAATGCACTTATCAGATTTTATTGAGAAGGCCCCACGTGACCTTAGCCTGCACGGAACACAGTAGAGAGATTCAGAGATGAAATACATTATTTTTATGTCTTCAAACATATTTATTTTCTCAAAGAGCCTTTTTAGTTATGTTATATACTTATAAAATGAGGTTAGAAACCATGGCAGATAAGTTCATTTTGATAGAGGCAGTAATGGTAAATATCAAGTGAAGTAAGTACTGGTGCAATGCAATGGGGATAGACAGGTATAGAGCATGATTTGTGAAAAAAAAGCGTACTAAAACACATGAGTTTGGGATCACCGACGTGTTAACCTTTTGTTTCATTTATGTATGATACCACAAGTCAGTTTAACTAATTAAAATATTAAATAATACCAACTGAAAAAGTTTCCTTAAGAAAATGGTAAACTGAGTTGAAAATTGCCTTTAATACCTTAGTTAGAACAAGAATGTAATGTATATATTTCTGCTTTTCCATTGTAAAGCTGTACAAGAAGAAACAGAAGTCTGATGTTACTACTCAATACATGTTTGTAGAATAAAGTAATAATCATACTGATGTTTAAGTTTTATTATGGAGGGAAATTAGAAGTATGAATTTTAATTTCTCCTTTATGAGGAAATATAAACAATATAAAAAAGCCACACTGAAAATATAACAATATTGATTGGCATATGAATTGAATATGATTAGTAGAGTAATCATCCAATGAGTGGTCCATCAATAGGAAATTGCCTGTGAGGTTTTTTTTGGATGATTTATAAATTCCATGAAGCTGGAGTTTGATTGAAGCATATGACAGGATGGAAGGGGAGGTTATTGACTTTGAAGGCGAGGGATTAATTTAAGCACAAAAATAGCCTAGAAACATTAATGGTATGGTTCTGTGGGACTGGGTAAATATTAGAGGGAGATATTTTGAAGGCATGAGTTAGTTGGTTGTCTGATGTGGAGGTGGCAGAATTGTGTATGCACCAAATGTTTGTCATCCCCTCTTATTTGCCTCAGACTAACACCTACTGTTGATCCCCAGAAGGCCTTAGTCCTCCTTTTCTATGGGATGTTCTACACGTTGCTTTAGGTCGGACAAAAGGATGCAGGCTACAGTAATGTTTATTGTATTACAGTATTTATAAAGTACGTAGCAATGGACACTCTGATACCTTATAATCCTAAACAGAAGGATCATTACATGCATTCACATAACATAGTAACCTCGCACTCAACAGTATATTAATAATGTAGTAGCATAGACCAGCCTCCCCTCACCCCTGTTTATTATGTTGTAGACAGGGCCAGTACTCCTAAAGTAAGGAGCCCTTAAAGACAGAAAAAGAGTCCTGTGCTGTTTCAGTAAAAGGAATATGGCACACCATAGAGGGTCCCAAGAAAAGAGAGCCCCCGGGTGCCTGCTGACTAGCTCTATCCACGGATCAGCACTAAAGTTCCTTATGAGTCTGTGTGGAACTGGGTACAGACAGCAAGGTATTGGGTCAAGCACTATGATGAGCTATCAGGATTTTCCGTAGGGGCCTCAAATAGTCGGATCACTATTTAAAGGGTTCCAAAGAGACAAAGGGGACTGGGTCCCACAACTACCTTGGCAACTAAGTCAGAGTACCTCCATCTAAGTGGTAAGAGTGGGCACATATGGAAGAGAGTATGTGTGCATATCTTTGTATAAAACTCTGTACAACATGTCAAGATATGTCTGAGTGATCCCTGAAATGGGGACACAAATAAATGATGGTTGTACTAAAAAAGTTTCTGGTGCCCATTATTCCACAACCTTGTTACCTCATTGCCCAGCCGCCCGAATGCCAGTACCCTGAGTCAAGGTAAACCATGTGGAGTAGCCATATATACACCACACCGATGTGACCTCCCTAGGAGGTCAACGTTAACTGCTCTCTCTCCAGCCAGCGTCAGATATCATATGCGGAACGTAGACTGGCCCCGGGTTACTAACAGTCAGTCCTGAGATCTCTCAGGATCATGCCCCTGCTTGCTCTGCCAGGGAATCTTCCAGATCTCCTCACTTAGTCTTGCCTATCCAGAGTCCAATCTCATTGGCTGAGGTCCAGTCCATCACAAGTACCATCCTCCTGCACCGGAAGTGGATCCCTGATGCAGCACAGCATGTTGGGAATTGTAGTTTACTATTTGTGTCAGATGCAAACTTCTCACCAGGTGTTACATGTATTTGCAGAGTAGGCAGGAAGTCTTGCTACATCTGTATATATGATTTGGGTGCAGATTGTTTCTGCAGATTCTTGTATATATAGTACTGTAATCTTGTTATATCAGGCATTTGTACAACTACCTGAGGGTTAAGTGGGTGGCACTATCAAACCTTTCTCTTGAGTATAATGGAGATCACAAGGATGCAAAAGCAAGGACGTTGTGCAGATACATTTATGCATACTGAACATGGAAAGCCAACGATATTGCACCCACTGGCACACTCCTGGGGGTGAAATAGTACTGTAGCTCGTCCACTTTACACATACTGTACAGTTCAGTAAACTGCTTCTTCCACTGGAGTTTGTGTTTGTTCCGCTACAGTGTGTTAGCAGTTGTAATAACATTGGCTACTTCTGTATGTATTTTTTATGCTTGATTTTCTCAATGCTGTGTGGGCAAAGCAATACAGAACCATTTACGCTAAGCAGGAAATTAATTTATAAAATGTAAAATATACAACAATATTTAGCAACATTTCCACGTCAGTGTCAGGTAAATAAACCCCAGTCCTTTATCGAGAATATTTTTTTACTTGTCAGTAGCACAATCAGAACTGTTTTGGCAAGCTATACACATTGTAACATCAGGAATGAATTGTAATGATTCGTACTATCTCATGGCTTAATCTATAGCAGGGGTGCGCAAACTGGGGAGCGCGCCCCCAATGGTGGGCACGAGATTTTCAAGGGGGGATGCGGCAGTTGCAGAGGCCATGCACTCTTCCCCATGGCATTTAAATTAACTGCCATGGGAGGCGTGCAGCCTCTGCAACTTCTCTTCAGTGCTCTCAGCCAGCTCCTTGGCGGCACTTCGCCATGGCAACGAGGCATCAAATGACGCTGCGGGATCAAATGGCAATGCGTCACATGACATTGTGACGTCATATGACGCCACAAAGCTTGAGAGCAGGTAAGGGGGAGGATGCAGGCAGGGTGGTAGCGCAGACAAGGGGGGCGTAAACTGGCAAGTTTGCACACCCCTGATCTAGAGTAGGAACTAGGGTTGGGTGATACAAAAAGTCTCCCACGATAACGATATCAATAAATGTATCACGATAACTTTTTTTTTTTTTACACATAGATTTTTTAATTGTATAATTGGGGTTCAGAAGGGAAAAAGGGTAGGAAAAGTTGTTAAGCATTGACATTTGTTTATTCACATAGGGAGCTCATCTTACTAAACATTCTTCGTTGTAGTGCTGTACAACAATCGTATACATCAGTCACTCAGAGGATGGAGGGGGGGGGGCATCATAACTTTATATACCACATTACATATTTATTAAAATAAAAGTCCAAAAATGGTCTAGTAAATCTAAATAAAATGTGTTCTCAAAATAAATAAATTGTCTTTAGATTTACTAGAACAAAGGAACCTTCATTCCCAAACCATTTCCATGTCTGCACTTCACATTATCTCACCTACACTGCTCCCATCTCCTTAACATCCCGTAATCCATCCACCCCTCATCCCAGCACTCACATACACTGCTCCCATCGCCTTAACATCCCGTAATCCATCCACCCCTCATCCCAGCACTCACCTACACTGCTCCCATCTCCTTAACATCCCGTCATCCATCCACCCCTCATCCCATCACTCACCTACACTGCTCCCATCTCCTTAACATACCATCATCCATACACCCCTCATCCCATCACTCACCTACACTGCTCCCATCTCCTTAACATCCCCCTCTTACCATCACTCTCACTCTTAGACACTCCCTACATTTGAAAACACAGTTAATTTATAAAATGTAAAAATATATATCAAACATATTTTTACAATTCTTATATATTTTATCCTGTTATAAATTAAATGTGTTTTCAAATGGAGGGAGTATCTAAGGGTGAGAGCGATGGGATGAGGGGGGAATGAGTGAGAAGCAGTGAAGGTGAGAAATGTTGAAGTGCGGACATGCAAAGGGTTTGTAAATGAAGGGATTAGGCCCTTTGTCACAGGAGGGATTTCCATCAAATTTTTCAACAAAGCCATGCTGCCCCTTTGGTTAATAAGAGGTGAGAGGAGGTGAGAGGAGAAAGAGGCGGAGATATTAAGGAGAGAGGAGAGGAATTTGGGGGAGGTGGTAATTGAGAGTCGAAGGGAGGGTTGAGTTCCAGGGGGGAGTAAAAGTCCCATGGGGAGAAAGGAGGGGGTTGGAGAGGAGTAAGAGTCCAAGGGGGGGAGGAAAGAGGGGAGATAGTAAGAGTCTTGGGTGGGAGAAAGAAGAGGGGGTAGTAAGTGTCTAAGGGTAGGAAGGAGGAGGGTAGTAAGAGCCCTAGGGAGGAAGAAAGAGGGAGAGGAAGGAGGGCAGGGGTGGAGAAGGAGGGGTGAGGAACATCTTATAAAGTTTCCATCCCTAATTTCTAGCCTTCCAGGATGAAAATGAGCTAATAGAAAATTCTAGTTTTATTTCAGACTTTTTTGCTATGAATCTGGGCATGGTCCTAACTAGGGTTAGGCAATATACCATTATAATGGCAGATTGCGGAATTCGCAGATCGGATTGGTAAAATCCACCAGCGGATTGTATCTAATGGCGATTTTTGCTTAATCTGCTGATGGATTTTCCACGGAAGGTCGGGAAATTCTGCGAAAAGGATTTTGATAGTTTCGGCAATATCTAGTTGATAAAATGTTGGATATTTCATCACAAATAGGAAGAAGAAAAAAAAAACTTTTTTTTAATAGAAACATGCATTCTTTTCTACAGCAAAACTCACTTAACAGAAATGGAATAATGAATAGAAAGATAGAAGCAAGGCACATGGAATACAGCTGCAGCGGCCGTTATTCAAACACCACGCGTTGTGTACATCGGAATACCCATATCATGACGCGGGATGTCTTCCAACCTTACCGCCTTAAGACGCGAGTGCGGCGAGTGCAGAAAATGGCATTTTAGAGTTCTGGTTTTTAAACACCTTAAATTGGCACAGTAGCACAGTACTGTACACATTGCACCCAACGAAACAGAATCCATGAAATTCAAACAAAGCAATCGCGATAAGCACGGTGCCTGGGGCGATTGGCCGCGTTCATGCCGCGTGGCGTACAGCAGAACACACGAAATCGGCGCCGTGATTTGTTTGAATAACGGCCGCTGCAGCTGAAGGTAAAAAATAGAAAATTGATGAAAACATCAGTCAGTGCACAATTACACAACTTGCCTACCGTAAATGTCTCTACACGCAAAGTGCTGGTGATTAATATGCCATTTATATAAAAGGAAAGACGTACAGATGTGTGATTTTGGGTTGCTAAGAGCTCTCAATGGTTCGCATGCCTCACTGTGCCAGTTATCTTTAACTGTGCATGCAATGTCTTGCATATAATGTATACCCTGTTCACTGATGTAACTGTATTTCTAACCATGTATTATTTGTCATTTTAACTCTATGCCCAGGACATACTTGAAAACGAGAGGCAACTCTCAATGTATTACTTCCTGGTAACACATTTTATAAATAAATAAATAATATGATTTAAGAATTTGTTTGTTTTCATTCCAGAAATGTCACAGATGCCTAAGAAGATGATGACGAGGGAAATCTATTTTATTCGTAAGATCTGAATATCTCAGAAACATTTAGCATAAAAAGTATACACAGATACAGTGCAGCAACAATAACCTCAGCCTTTTATGAAGGTTCCTATGTAAACAAGATGATTTCAGGCTACCACTCTGTGCATACACAATACAGTATTTACACACACACATGGGCAATTGAATAAACCATTTACAAGGGTCTATTACAGACATATTGTAAGTAAAATGTAGTTTAATGAAATTATATCTTTTTTAATCACAAAACAACATAATAGATGCATTGTATGATTGATGCATGTAACATAATCTACTTAGTCTATCACTGTAACTAAAAGGTCTATAAAAAGTCAATGGAGTTCCAAAGAATTACTCAAGACAACACACTGTGAACAGATAAAAAGGTTCAATAAATGAATCAGACCTTGGCCTAACCTCTGCTATTTTCATGACAAAACCATATTGATCGCACTGTTTTAATTACTTGGGATCAACCAGTGTGTAGAAATTCCACAGAGTTGCTCATTATTATCAATGTATACCACTGGTAAGAAATTGTGAAATATAATGATCGAGGGTTTATTTATACAAAATATACTGTAGGTTCCTTCACTGAAAATGTTTAAGGTTACATTGAATATGCTAAGAAAACTCTGTTTAGGTTTTTGGTGGCATTAATCTCACTGCCACACAATCTACACTCAAATAATTCACTCTTTTCTTGCATTTTGTGCAACAGCAAGTAAAAATAGCATTCTTTAGTTTTAAGGGTTTTGACAGTGCTCTGGAAATGAGAAAATACTTTTATAGCTACACTATTTTGGCAGAATCAGCAGGTGCAAAAAACAGATAACCCTACCAGAGGGATTTTAAAGGGAACAGGGGCCAGTTTATAGAATATAAGAGAAAGTGTCAAACATCTTTATAAAACAAAATAATATTTAAAAAAAAAAAAGAGGTTTCCCATTTGTACATGCATCTTTTAGGGTGTGTCATGTAACAAATGAATTTAACAATTATTCTATACATCATTTTGGATTGCAAATACTGTGTTAACAATGAACTCTAAACACTAATATTTTGCATCCCATCTCTTTCAGAAAACTGACATGGCACATTTTAGATGTTCTTTAACATAATTTTAAACCATCGACCAAGCAATGTTTTGCAAAAACCCCAACATGGTAAACTGCCCCATAATAATACACAGCAGAAAAATGTAATGATATCATGGGAATGAAGGGGCAGCTAGCCTTGAAGCAGAGCAGTCATATGTGTGTGCGTGCATCTGATTTTATATACATATATAAAAAATCAGAAAGGCCAAATATATAGTGAGCTCCAAAAAAGGATCTGGGAAATATATGTAAAAAAACTAAATCAATAAATCAATTTCCCAGTGACGTAAAAAGGTAATGAAGTACATACTGTACAGACCAAGAAACTGAACTTTGAAAATAGCACTCAGGTCAAAGATAAATATAAAGAAAAGTTCATAAACAGAGTAACGATAGTAGAAAATCATATTAAAACATTAAAACAACGAAGAGCAGAATCCCTGAATAAATGTACCCCATATATCGTATCTATAGGTGTCAGTGTATGATAATAAAGTGCAGAAATGGCACCAAGACTGGCCAGTCTAGAAAAAAATCCAAAAAATGTCAGTAGTACTACTCACAGTATACTACCCAAATACACTTAGTAATTGACTGAGCCACCTGTGCTGAAGCAGGGATTTCCCTAATATCTGGCCTGTTAGTGGAAGCCAGGCCACTCCTGATGTACAGCATCACAACCATAATTGAACATTACTCATATGCGGGTGTGCAAGTGGCACCCATGGCAGTAACCCTTTGGTGCAGATAGAAATTATTCTTGAAAACAAAATAATTACGAGTTTGAATAAATTCTAACAGTTGCAACGAGAGAGAGAGAGAGAGAGAGAGGGGGGGGGGGGGAGAGCGGGGGAAAGAGGGGGAGAGAGAGAGATCTAAGATATTAAACATTGAAGACAAAGGGAATGTAACATAGGTAGTTACCTCAGCAACTGGACCATAACTAAGCGAGACTGGCTTTTGAAATTATTGAACATTCTTTCAATGGATGTTGGTGGGGATGAATTAATAATATTTGGGGACAGACATACCATTTTTTTGTAATACAGCTCTACATTTTATGTTTTCAGAAATGGTTGAGAACTACTGTATATATAAAAATACTGTAAGAACATTAAGATGTCCATATTCCGCTGTTGAAATATAAGGAATAGGATATCCTATATGTTCTTTTCAGTTCAACTTCTTCAAGCCAACAATGGAAGTATGCTGCAATTATTTCTTCTTATGCTCAATTGTAAGGTTGTCAGATACCAGCAGTTTTAGGACCTTGGACAAGAAATTAGAGATTCACCATAGATCATAGATAACATAGCTGTCAATTAGTAGCTTAATTAAATCAAATGTTTGAGGCAGCAATTAATAACACGGTATAACAAGCAAACAGCTACCTCTATTTGGAACTTTTACTGATCCCTTTCCTGTTCAACATAACAAAGTGGCTAATTGTATTTATCAACACAAACTACAATCATAGAAAGATACAGTACACATAAAAACAAATCTTTAATGGTCTGTATTTTCTACTCTATGTTATTTACCACCAACGTGCACGTATTGTGATGGTGCAATAAGTTATGGATTACCGCTACTTTTCAATTTATAAAATCAACACTGTTCCAGGCTTACTGTGGCTTAATACGTTGAGACAGGCAGATAAGTCAATTCCTTCTTTCCTACAAAATTGAGTCTTCTTCGAATTTCTGATGTTTTATTGTGGGAACATGAACATAAATGGGAAAACATATGGGGATGTATTAAAAATAAGACCTTGGTACGAAACAACATTGCTATCTGAGGGAGAAGTAGGGAGAAGCAAGGCAGAAGACAGTAAACTCTAAAAGGAAGTAACTGAAGGTGGCAAAACTCTAAAAGGAAGTAAGCAATCCAAGAGTGAAAGAGCCTGGACTGTACCAAATGACAGGGAGAAAGGAAAGTACCAAACCCCAGGGGTGGGAAAAGGGTGGTTGCTTAGGCAAAAGGCTGAATGACAGCTCTAGTGCAAAAGAGCATAGCAATAGGGGCGGGACGACAGCAAAAAATATGGTGCATTAGCAAAGGCAGAGAAATCAAGGGCAAAATACATAACTGGAGACAAAACCATCAGCACAACACTTTAAAAAATAAAATATATGGATGCCTTATTAGTTCCTGTATTTTGAAGAAAAAGCTAATAGTATTTTGCATTCTCTGTATATGTTTCGGTGCTTAGTCTATAAAAATCCCTTCAGCATTACTTCCCCAACCTCAGGTTTCCATACATTTTGCTTAGGTGTCATAGTGAGCAACCTCTCTTTTCTTCTTTAAACAAATAAAACAACGGCAGAAAGATCAATCTATTCCCGGGATGCAATTCTGAGCGTTAAACCAATTTCAGTTTGTGTTGTAAACATTCTATGGCCCAGTTCCACAGATCTCTGTTAAGTGAATTAACATGCAGTGAACATCTTGCTATACCTTAGCGTGTACCTTCAAAGCTCAATAACGGTACATTAAGTCCTGTTTTCAGCCGGAAAGGGTATTGAGTTAACTATAAAGACTTTAGTGCTTATGAGAAACAAAAGAGGTGTTCTTCCTAAAAACATATATTCACAAAGGTCCGTTCAAGTTAACGCTGGGGCTTAACCTAAAGTGGCATGTGATGGTGAGGGGGTAACCAGGCTCTCAATAAAGATTTAAGCCCATTTGGTTACCTCTGATCCATGTATTGGGGTTCAAGAGTGTCAGATCTGGAGCCCTACCGTTGTACATTCATACTGTGTAAATGTGCGCAATAAAGAATTTCTATGTTTTTGCCTTTCCAGGCGTACCACCAAGCAGGGATTGCTAGGGGCAGTTTTGCGGAGAAATTGTTGTCAGAATGTGCCTAGGTAATTGGGGTCCGGAGTTGTCGGTTCCCCAAAAAATGTACCCAGGAATCAGGTCTGATTCCTGGATACATGTGGGCACATTGTTCCGGCAATATCTCCCCTTGAAAACACTTGTTCAACTCACTGCTAGTGCTCCCTGCTTCATCACAGCCCCGAAACGTAAATGGGGCAAAGGGATGTAAACTGTCCCTCTAACTATAAGGGGTTCCTACTGAAGGTTAAGGGGGATACCCAGTTAATTAATGCCCTGGTTGCCCAAAACCTGTTTTGGGGTTGATGGGCACTCCAACCCTAATTATAAGGTTGTGAGGGGACTCTTCGAGTCCAGTCCAAGTCTATGAGATAGTGTGTGTGGGGAATAAAGGCTAGTAGAAAATAAAGTGCAGCTTTCTATTATATTCCCCACACCCAGAGACTTCGGATATATAAAGTATATTTTATTAACAGTTTGTTTAATATGTTATATACTGTTGTGCACGGTAAATGAGCTGGGACTTTCAGAACCAATTTTCCAACAGGCTACCAGGGCTTCCAAGTTAGATGCCAGTAAGTCTGCAAAAACATCAGAGTTGAAAGCCACCAGAGGATGTCTGAGGTGTGAAGATCATTTGGGTAGTAGGGAAGGGCTCACGTACCCACATCCTGGGATGAATGGATGTCGTCCGTGCTACCATTTTTCTCACCAGACTTGGAGGAGCCTGACCCAGCGGGTGGCATCTGAATAGCAAGGGACAAGGTGGCAAACTTGCACATGTCCCATGGCAGATTCAGATTCCCCACTTACCCAGCTTCCCAGACCAGCATTGCTCTGATTGGCTGTGAAGAAAGTTCCCACACTGTGATTGGCTGTAGTATTTTGTGAATGAACTCCAAAATACTATAAGAAACCCCTCAGCCAATCAGTCGAGAGATTTTCAGCGCCAGAACTGCGGCGGGCTTTTTGAATGTGTTAAAAAGTGCTCTTGCGCGAATAGCAAGGTACCGGCTCCAGAAAAATCTATCCGGAAAATATTCTAAGTCCAACTTTTTGCGGCCAAGTTCTCATAAACGAACATAGCGGTCACGGTTGAGATTTCAAGCTGATTTTTGTTCCAGGACGTTTGGAGCTAAGTCCCGGTCAAGGAAAAACTCTGTTTTAGAACGCACAGCAGCTAGGAAAGTCTAGTTTTGTACCCCAGTTCCAGTGTAAGTGTGTCTTTTCTTATGTAGTTTGTGTATCATTGTGTGTATGCCTTTTCATTCCTTTTCATGTGAATAAATTACAATTTATTTCACTTTACATATTTTGCTCAATTTATGATCCTGGTAAAAGGGTGTTAATGCCTGGTCTCCCATGACATGGCATTACTCTTATCCAGAATATGAGGGGGAGGGAAAACCAATTTTTGTAATGTACCAAGCCACTTAAAGTATATACTTCCCCAACCCCAAATGGGACATTTGGCTGCAGCCATTTCATCTAACCAATTGACCACTGGCGTGTGGCCACAGTCGGTAACCTCTTCCACAGTCGATCTGCCACTGGAACGTTCACTGTCGGCCACTTCTAAGGTAAGTGTTACTACTGGTTAGGGTGAAGGGTTAATTTAAGTGTTTTTAGTAGTTATGGTAGGTGGTTGATTGAAGGGATTTTAGGGGTTATGTTAGGGGTTAATTGAAGAGGTTTTAGGGTTATGATAGGCTTAATTTAAGGGGTTTTAAATTAATGGCTTAGGGTGGTGGGGACTAGGTTAAGGGCATAGGGAAAGGGGTTTTAGGGTGAAGACTTAGGGTATGGGATTTTAAGGTAAGTGTTAAACATATGGACTTACCTAGCAGCAAAACGGGAGATGGTGACAGGTCCAAGCGGCGGGGTGAGTAGCAACGAAGCACCAGCGGTCATTTGGTCGCAGCGGAACGGCCACAACCAAATCTCATAGACCGTCCCCAAATACTCCTTTATTCAAGATGTGCGTTGTATAAAAGAGTAACCTGTGAACAAAACTGAACACACCTGAGATACCTGAGAACAATGCGAATTAAGGTATAAAGTATATTTAAATTATTACAATAAGCATATTTCCGAAGTATCTCAGGTGTGTTCAGTTACGTTCACAGGTATCTCTCTACGTGTTGTATAAAGGAGTGTTTGGGAAGGTATGTAAGGCACTCAGTACATTATCAAAAATAGAACTCTCCCTCAAAACCTCTATTTCAGGGTGTGGATGGGAGTAATCCACCTTCAGGTAAAACATGCTTAAAGCCATGTAAATTGTCAGCTAATGAAATGTTGTGCTAACTTAACCTGATGATACACCTGTGCTAATAACCTCAGGGAAAATAACATTGTTTAATGATTTTGATAACAGCACGTTATGAGCTCTGAGTTACCGGACATACAGTAAATTAGGCCATTCCATTGTCCTCATTCCTCAACACTATCCCCTTGCTTCAACACCTCCACCAATGACGCCACACCAGATGAAGGCAAATAACAATACTTATCCGAAGAACATAACCTGTGTCTGGAAGAACTGATAAGTTGGAGGGAATAGTAATCAATGCTTAAATGTATTTTTTTGTCATTGGCAGTCTAAAGTCAATCAGTTGTTCTATCCTATATTAAATGGGTGTGAATGATGATTAGAATTAGGTGAGTAATAGTATAGAGGGAAAATATATGTTTACTAAAGAAAACAGGTCCCTTCTGTAGACTGCTTGACAAAGAATCTTGTTGCTGTTTAAATAACAGAACCATTGCCTTATTACTGATGGCATTTCGATGATCAGTGCATTATTTCCAAAAAATGTCAACAAACAATCCACATGTACCACACTATTCCATTGCAATTTGCCCTTGAGACAGAGAAGCTGCATATTCATATGGAAAAGCAATATTAAAATTGCCTTTTCTTTGAATCTAGTGAATAAATCCGTTTGCAGCATTCTCACGTGTGAACATGGCAAAAACCATGGATCACGTCAATCTGTATTCTTTAATCATAAGACATTATTGTATACACACGGCACACATTTCCTTATGCATCTCGCACCCTTTACAACAAAGCCTTTATATCGAGATTTTCATATCCTGTGCTAAGCTGTGAGAACAACTTTCTAAAGATCCAGAAAACTATGCTCCTAAAATGTGTTTGCTTGATTATGTAATTATTGTAAGCCCCTTGGGATTTTAATGAACTACTTCAAGAAACATTAAAGAGGAAGGAATGCTGCCTCAGCTTAGGCAATTTTAATACTGTCAGAGTCATTCTAAAAATACTGATTATATAATAATTGCAGTGGGGTGCATCTGCAGGAGAGGGAGCAATGTATGAAGCTCAAAAAATGGCCATAGTACAGTACATATCTGAGAAAAATGTAGAACTGCACTGTTATATTAGTAAAGGTAACGTTTATTCTCCTATAATTCCCTCTGCTATTGTCTGTGGCCCTAATGAGCAAATCAAAACATATCTAAGAATTCATCTTCAACGGGATGCCATATATCCTTTCATTGTCATATTTTCACATCCAAGGCATATGATTTAGTAGGTTGCAAAACAATGCAAAATTGGATTTTTTTCTAGTGGCAAAAAAGCAGCAGCTCAGTTAGGGTTCGAAGACTATTCACCAAGCATTAAGCCAACGTGCTTTGCAAATTCATTTTATAGGTTACCTTGCAAAATGATCTAAAATCACTCGATTTGTCTAATGCTCTGAGTATAATTAGGGCACACACAACATGTTTCACTCACTATGTGGCGACAATTTTGCAACATACATGATCAGACTGCACGAGTAGTGCATTTGTTTCCCCCCTTTTTTAATTATATTTAACAATACATTTTTTCATTTTTTTTCTTTTTTTCCATACTCTCTTCTGACGATGTTTATGATCTGTCTATAGGTATATTGAGAAGGGATAACCTGTCCATGTTTTGTGGGGGTAAAGTTGTAAGATCTCTCATGTAAGAATTATTTGTACTGTATGTAACAGCTGTTCAATTATTGGTAACATATGCTCAGATTAATTGAACAATTGGGCCAATTGTTGGGACTATAAAAGACTCAGATCCTGGTGATCATAGCCTTCACCCTGATGAAGTGACACTGTCACGAAATGCGTAGGATTGAAGTATGCAAGTGGCGTATCCAGAAAAGCAGAGGCTTTACCAGCCCAATGATCCCACATGCCAATTGGAAATGCACGGTGTCTCCTACAGTAAGTACCAAAGTAACAACGTAACAGAAGGTGGTAGTAGACGGGGTCTGGGAGAGCGGTGAGGAGTTCCAAGAACACACGCTAAAGGGCATCACACTTCCCTTCATGCTTTTGTATCCATCACAAATGTGTGAGTGTAAAACTAGGCTGGTGTTTTAATGATTTGTTACTATTAAACAGTATTTTGCTTTGGGTGTTTTGCGCTCTCTCTTTTCTTTAATTTACATTGTTTCTATCTAGTGAAGATTGGAATATCTCCGTGTGAGAACTGCATACGCATCTGGCAGGGAAGCTGATTTAAACTCAACTACAGTATCTAAAGAAGACTATTATAAGAATATAAGATATCTATCTGGAGTCTCTTGTAGATCTGCTTTTTATTTATGATTGAACAATTCTTGAATTTTCTTTAATTAAATGTGATTTTTTTTATGTTTATGGTCTTTATCACATTATCACATAATTGATATAATAAATTAGTAACACTTGTGTATATACTTTTTTATATTTGTACAATACACATCTCAGTATATACATATCTTAGTGTATACATGTACAGTATCTTATACACTGATAATTTGTTGATTCAGACACTCTTTTTTGAGGTGCCCTTTTTTCTCTGTAGAGAAAGAAAAGGGGCGCTAATGTTTAATACTAAGATATTTAAATGTGTTAATTTAAATAACTATACACTCCTGCACCCAACAAGAAAGGGTCATCCAAACCCCAAATAACAGTGAACAAGGAAAACTCTGGCGCATGGAGAGTACATTTAAATTCCTATTGAAAGATAGTGAATCTACTTCACAAACTGTACAATAACAACCTGTAGATTTACTTTGCCTGCATTAGAAAGTTGCATCAAAAGGGTTAAAACGTGAAAAAGGGATTTCTGCTTCGTTACAATGCAAAGAACAAAAAGAATCCCATATTGACATTTTACATGGCATTCATACGAGATGCTTCATACACAGCCTCCAAAGTACTGAATCTTCTGATATTGAATTTGTGCACCCACACTACAAGATGAAGAAATATAAAGACATCTGGGATTACTGACTGCAACATCCATTTTATGAAAAGTAAATCCACATAAAGCCAACAGAAAATATTAATAGGATGGATAGAGCTTAATTCAAGGCACTTCTTTACTGGGGGAACCACAGGAGAATGAATAAGGTAAGCATAGTATTAGCTTTGAAATAAGGGGCAAGTGTTCAAATCCCCTGTGTTTACAATTGCTCATATTTTTTTTCTTCCTTCTCCAATAAGTTTGTTCGTTGACTGCAATTTTACCGGCATTGTGAAAGGAGAAAATATGGAATTATGCACAATTCTGCGGTACTAGCAAGGTCTTGTTGAAATAAGAATACTTTACGTACTGCAACTGATAACCAGACATTGTCATGCCATTGTAATTACCGCATATCTGCCTTAGGAATAGAGATGGAGGAATTTTTAGGGTGGATTTGGATCCACTGCGGATCAGCCGGATCCTTTGGTCCGCGGATCGCAGCGGATCCAAAATGGCGATTTACATTTTGCGGATTATTTTAAAATAAATTTGACACACAACAATCCATTCGCGGATTTCGCAATCCGCTGACGGATTTTAAGAATTCGCATATGTAGTACCCCACCTGCGGATTGCTGAATCCGTGGATTGGAGTCTTAAAATCCATCAGCGGATTGTATCCAATGGCGGTTTTGGATGAATCCGCGCAGTTTGAAACTGTAGCAATCCGTCGGTGGATTATATGACGCGGAACGGATTTTGAATGGCAAATTTTGAAAAATACATGAAACGAATTTTGACTGGTTCACCCACTTCTACTTATAAAAACATTCTTAACAAGCACCTTTTATGTTCGCATAAATTGTGCAGTTGTGTTGCCAAAATAAAAAAAATCTGCATTTTAGCAATTTAAGTAATGTACATGAAATGTAAATTAATCCTAAAGATTTTGTCACGTATTTACTAAGTAGTCTTCTGCCATAAGCCACCGGATGATCATGGTGTTGATAGATGTCTTTGTAGGGTATTGATTTAAATGCTAAAATAGTATAATTAAGCATGACAAAAATGCTTAAAATAAGTAGGAAATCATAAAAAATAATTAGGAAACTGAATAACAAAACAATAATAATTGAAAACATATGTAGTGCGAAACACACCACGTTTTCAACTCCACTTGGCCTGGTGTTCTGGTTTTAGTTCTTACAATCTTACAGGTTTTGTATTTGCTTTGGTTATATAGTGTGAGGAGTGGTGCTCAAAAAATCTCACGTGGCTCTATGATCAACTTGTTAATGGAGTATATAAATGTCCAGATGTAGGGAAGATGTCCAATATGTATAGTAATTGCTGATGTGGCCTGAGAGGGATATGTGCCTAGTGGTGTCTACTTGACAATCACAAATAAAAACACACCAATAAAAACCCAATCATAAGGCAATATATAAATTGGTTTAAAGCTATTGACAGGATATATATCAGGGCACAATGGCCCATTACCTGGCAACTTCCATGAGCATCCTTGTAGCATCCACAGCGTGCAATCTGAAGTTCGTGAAGATCCAGAGATATGGTGTATAGCAGAGCACAACCAAACGACAGCCAAACTTGGTAAAGATTTCAAAAATCCAAGGCAAACTGCAAATAAACAGATCAGTTTATTGCAGGCTCAGCAACAATAGGACTAAATGAACGCACCTACGCGTTTCATGCCAGAGCACTTTATCAAGGTGTCCCGTGCTACACTTTATTTGGAGTTTGCCTTGGATTATTTCATTTTTACCAAGTTTGGCTGTCGTTTGGCTGTGCTCTGCTATACACCATATCTTTGTATTTGCTTTGGACTGTAAATTCTGGTACTGTACTATATGTTCTGATTTCACACATCTGTTTTTTCCCATCTCTAATATGAACTATAATAAGTTCACAAAACATGGAAATATCTGGAATTTACACTTTTTAAATATGCGAGTTAGTGCTTGTTTTTACTTCTCTCTCCCTAACTTAATTTCCTCTTATTTTATATATAGAGAGCCTATTCCCTACTGATCCAACAATAAATCTTTGAGTAAAATAAATCTGGTTAGTCTTAACGTTATTAACTTGGTTACATATTCCCCTCAATCTTTCCTGTAAATTAAATATGTGCAAATGAAATAATCTCTCCTCATATGTTACCTTATCATTCCACAAATTATAATACTCCCTCTGTGCTGAACCCTTTTACTTTCAAAATGCATTTTCCAATGAGATGCAATTGAGTACACAAAGCATAAGAGACAATATTTTCCTTTATGACAGCGAGAGCTCAATAAAACATTCTGGATGTTCACGCCAATAAGGCTCAGGTTTAAGGTCTTTATTGTTCAAAGGTTTGTTCTTTTGCACTTTTATGACCCTAAGCTGCAGCATTACCTTATTTTAATGATTAGATAAGAAAGCTTTATAGTTGAACCCCGTATTGAAAGTTGGGCACATGATTCTGTAAAATGCCTCCATCCAAACCTCTGTAAACACAAAGCGATAAAAGTAAATGAGTCAAATCATTAAACCCTTAAAAAGAGGACATAGACAAAGGAGTTAGTCACTACTGTACAGCTCAGATGAAGCTGTAATATTGGGATTTCCAAATGCCTTCTCTTTGCGCATGTGTGCTCTATTACTCAGAATGGGAGGAATGTCTTTAGTGTATTTTGATATATTGATACAAATGTTTTACCAGGAAATATATAAGGTGCATACAAGCACCTTAATCAGGGGTGCACCGAAATGTTGGATGCTACTACAGTATGACTTCTTTAAGTCATTAAAATGACCTGTTTGGCTACCCATTGAATTATCTCTATTTGTGGTGTGCTTGACTCTGTTTCTCCATGATTACCACACTTTGACCAGATTTTTTGTCTCAGCACCCACTTTTGATACCTTTGTATTGCTCTAGACCCCTGGTAGGGGCATCCCAAGTGGCTGGACCTGATCCTCTATTCTTTATGAACACAGGTTTTACATTATATTTACAGAAGTTAGAGATAATGTATGTTACGAGCGTACTGTATGTAGCAGTTACACACGAGCAAAATGTGAAGCTGAAGTCTTGAAAAAACTTAGCCTAGTTTGCTTTGAGAGTATTTGGTAGGTTGTTAAAGTCGTGAGGTGCACAGGAGGAGCGACCGGATTGCTTGTGGAACCTTGGGACCATGAACAGTCTTTTGGAGTCAGTGTAAGAATATCGTGAGAACATGTAGAGGTTTAAACACAGAAAGGACTCATGTTAATCTTGAGTGATCCGGCTAAAGAAAGATGACTAGCATGTTATCAGCCCCTTGACATCTTCCCCGGCGTGTTTAATAATATTTCATGGCACTTCATTAACTCTCAGCCTCTTTGAAATCTACTGGAAATGTATGGATTCAACATTTTCCCAGTATCACTGCATATTAAATAGGAATTGTACATCAATGAGTAAAAGATGTATGCCATATTTGTGGTTTATCAATAGAAAGAGATAGGAAGGACTTAATGCACATATTACAGTAATGTATCCTAATACCTAGACATGCCCAATTTTCTTTGAAGTTTAATAATCAGAAAAAAAATTGCCTTTTTTTAAAGTCAAAATGCTGTAAAAATCTGTTATGTTTGTCCCCACAAAAAAAAATCCATACTACCCTGTATCTACTTCCCTTTACATTAACTTCAGGTGAAAATTAAGCAAGGTCAACATTCACTAAATTTCTCAGAAGATATTTGCATGTCTCTATTAATAACATTATACTTCAGTGACGGATCATTCTTTTCTATTCAGTCAATTATCAACTCTCACTTGTTTTCCTTCAGTTAACTTCCCATTGAACAAACTAAATAAGGTTTCCAGTTATTTGTTTCTCCTCCGGGTGCTACACTGAATTTCCCAAGATCATGTTCACATCTCTCCACCATCAACAACTCTGAGATCATACTCATATAAACTGAAGTATTTGGTACTAAATGCTTAACAAGTATGCTTTACTACTTACATTTCTTAACATTTAAAGGTGAGTGCCACTTTATATTTAATTCAAGTTGCTACAAACAATTTAGTGCAGGCTCGGGAGGGGAATTTAACAGCAGGTGTTACATTGAGATATGCCAATGCTTTTGCAGGATAGCAATTGCAGGATAGCAAAGATATATATTACATATATTCTACACCACAAAAATGGCAACTTAAGAGATCATCATATAGAATCCAAGGGGACAGCTTTACCAATTATTGTGGACATACAGTACAGTACTGTAGGTCCTAAGAAAATATCATGCTATAAATACAATTGGATTACATCACAGGTAGTACTGTACATGAAATTATATATCACAATGGGATACAGTACCAGTTTGCACTAGGGCAGTGTTTTCCAACCAGGGTTCCAAGGAATCTTTGGGTTCCCTGGGCATCCCTAAAGGGTTCCCTGCAATTTTCTGATCATTTTAAAATTGTATCAAATGCAGAAGAATGTACAATGGGGGTTCCTCAGAATTTCACTTACGGTTCCTTAACCAATTTAAGGTTGGAAATCACTGCACTAGGGAATGGTAAGCATGTTGTTCTATGTGGAAAAGGCATAACTACACAAAACTTCCAACTCATTATATTTTGAATTCTTATAATCAGCTTGGTTTCCTTTTCAGTGATAAAAGCTGTTTTTAAAAAAATTGTAGGTAACATACAGAGTAACCTAGTACATGTGGTTAGAAAACTCATAGAAATAAGAAAAAAGCAAATTGGTAAACACTTAAGACAACTGTGCCACTTAATTGGTTTTACCTCCATCAATGCAAAGAATTGTGCAATTGTCCTCATATGGAAAAATTCACAAAGACACAGAAACACTGACACACTATATACCATATCATACAGAATCAAACCCTGGACCTTACATATGCTAGCTCAATTCTGTACCTCTACACCACAGGGACTGTGTGATGTCGTATACCTTAGAAAGAAACATAACATTTACATAGTACACTGTGCGAGAGCTGACAGCTACAGAGAGGAGAGCACGTGGACACAGCCCTATGAAGTGAGGAGAGAGCTGACAGCAAAGAGGAGAGAGATCTTGATGCCGGTAAGTCCTTGCGTGGCAAAATTGAGGTTTTCAAATCTCGGGAACCACGCTCAGACCGCGTTATAAGCGGATTCACATTATAGCAGATCGCGCTATAATGGGGGTGAGCTGTAATATCTTACTTCTTAGTGGTGTTGTATAGAGTGTCTGTGCAAATACATTCTGCCTTGAAGTTTTTAGCTGGTTTCGCCAATGAAGCATCCTTGGCCAAATGTGTTACATTGAATCATATATACAACATTCCTGGAAGTGCAGCAGTATGATCATTTAACATCGAGTGTTCCATGGTTGTGGCTGGCTGTGAGATCTTGGCATATATGTTTGCAGAGTGTCACATCCTCTGCCAGCATGGGTTGCAGATCTTTAATTATTTTTTGTATTCACTCTAGGTTAAGGGTTGTATGTGGTCACTAGTGGTATGCGTGTGGTAAGTTCTTTCTGTCTGTATTGTAGCAGGTGTTCTTGTAGTGGCTTTAGTGCAGATGTAATAGTTCTGGCAATAGTCTTTGTCTTATATCCCTTCTGCCTGAACAATTCGGTCAGGGTTGTGAGATGTCTGTTTCTGTCTTCAGTGTCAGATTATATGCGGTGGTATCTTATAGCCTGGCTATGTATGATACCTTTTTTTGTATGAGTGGGATGGAGGCTGGAGTTGTGGAGGTAACAGCATCTGCCCGTTGGTTTCTTGTATACAGATGTGTGTAGTTTGCCATTTTTCAGTGTTAGTGTTGTACAGTATATAGAAAGTTTACTTGTTTGCCGAATAATCCATTTTGAGTTTAATTGATGGATGGAATGAGTTCAGGGACTCGTGGAATTGTTATAGGTTTCCTTCACCCTCTGTCCATATTATAAACAGGTCATCAATGTATCTGTATTATTTGTAGGGTTTGTGGGGGCATGTAGTTAGGAATCTTTATTCAAGATTTGCCATGAAAAGATTGGCATGTTGCGGTGTCCTCTTGGTACCCATTGCAGTCCCCATTAGTTGTAGGTACTGTATATTTCCTTATTGAAGCTGAAGTAATTGTGTGTGAGAATGTATTCTATCAGTTTGGTAATTACTTAAGTGCTGTATTTCTGATCCAGGGGAGATGTTTAGTTTGACAAATTGATCCCAAAGGGATCAACAGAAAGACCCTCAATTACGTGCACTCTATAATAGTGTATGGTTGATAAAGGTAAGTATTGAGAGTTAGTATGGCTCTCTCCAAATAAATAGGGTCTTAGTAAAATAAAAAAAACTAATAACATTTTATTACATTAAAAATTTCAAATATGTGACACTGAAAAAATAATAAAACACTTGTTTAAAATCCCCCTAGAGGAGTAGCAGTATGGATAAGTAGGCAATTATGTTTATATATTTTAACCTAATAGGTTTTATCCCAATACTGCCGCGACATCAGCAAAAAACTGTTATATCCTATTGGTATCTGGGAATATCCTTAGTTGCAATTCAAGATAATTCTGGCACTGTATAAGCGCTAGGATCAAATGACTCAATTGTAGGTTCTTAATATCCGATAACAGTACAGCTCTAATGTTAAGTTAAATACTTAATCATATGGTGTCTCATAGCTCCCAATGGCATAAAGTGTAGCTCCTTATTTCTAGCCTATAGCATAGATATTAAACAACACAAAATATTCTATTTAGACAAACAGTAACGGTATCTCTTTTTTGGAGATGTTTAGTGCATTTAACCCTCTAATTGTATAGCTACATATAGAGTTGCACAGGTATGTCTGAATATTTATTGTGTGTAATTGTGGAGAGACTTGTTAATAAGGAGTTCACCAGAGCAAGTATATCCCACAATCTTTTAAGATAAGTTCAAGTAGGATGGTACTGATATGGGAGTTATATGTGTAATAACATTTCCCCCTACAATGTCATATGATTAGCCTGCCTTATACAGAGGTTACTTCAAATCTCTTGTTAGCCCATTAGTGTCAATATAACACCATTTGATATTCTATTATGACACAAATAGTTCACTACTTTAAAGGGTAACGTTTCTAAAACTTTTAGTAGGTGACACTTCCGTATGTGTATAAAATATACATGTGTCTGAATATAGGTGTTTGATAGCTGGCTGAGAAGAGAAGTTTGCTGTAATTAGAACCAGCGTATGCAGGCATATGTAACCACTCTGCCACGGCGGGTCAGAGACAGAGGGAGCAAGTATACAGGCCGTGTTCCCAGTAGCTGGTGTCGGACTCCGATGACGTCACAGATCGTGACGCTCTACTTCATCGACGCACGTTTTGCGAGATCTACTAGCTTCTTCAGGTGGGGAGGAGTCTAAGTACAGGCCCTAAGTATCAGGTATTTATACTTGTGTAGCCATGCTGTAAAATGGCTTACAGTCATCTCTCCTGCTGACAGTAAGGCCTGGTAAGTTATGGGCATGCCAGCAGTATTATGGAGGTTTGCCCTCACAACCTGGTGAGGTGCCCTATGTATGGATGGGAGTGGTCACATGCTCTGAATCCATGATTAGTGATGTCAGAGTTGTTCCAGCCCCCAGAGGATACACTGCTCAAAAGTTAGGAGTTGCTGAGTAGGGAGTTGCTGAGAAGGAGTTGCTGAGTGGTTAAGTTGCAGAGTTGGAGTAAGGAGCCAGTCTGCGTATAGACTGGGAGAAGATGGTTCACTAGTGCTAAAACTAGTGGCCCACAGATGGTGCAGAGACAATTGGCTGATAGGGCCTAGACTGTGACCAGGGACCTGGCACAGGGAAGATATCCTTGCGGGGATAGGGAATCCCTAATCTGCTGATAGATATTCCTTTCAAAGGGAAGTGCGGTGGACATGGGAGGCTAAGAATACCCACTGTGGGGGGCAGTCTGCCTGAACCGTCAATAAAGATGATCTTTTTCAATCATAACCTCGTGTGTGAGTGTGGAGTACTTACACAGAGGGAGGCACCACAGAGGAGTTACTCACCAGGACCATCCACAAGCGGACGCTGGTTTCCTGATGAGGTGGAGGCGCTGCACTGGATCTAGGTAGGACTCAAGTACACTACCTCAGCTGCCTGTCTGGTGGGCAATCCCCATACACCATCATGCGGGAGACTCAGGAGTCCTGTTGCCAACAGGTGCACCACCAGACACTACACTGTAATGGGGACTGGTTAGACCACAGGGGCCCATGTGAGATTGGGTGGGTCAGGCTAGGCCTGAAAATCTGTTACACTTGTAAGAGGCCTGACCTTAGTCTAATTGCCTTTGTAGATAAGCTGGATCAGAGCCAATCAGATACTCTGAAAAACGGACCAGATAAAATGTAAACAAAGGCATATATTGGTAAGTTTAGGAAGGTTATCCTGACTCTTTTATAAAGTTAGGACACTGGTAAGGATAATTAGGAGGGCAAATGGAACAAACGATAAAGTATAAAGTATGAAGTGGATATTATGTAATTATGTAGGAGTGTAATTATATTCTATAAGATCTGTCCCTATTGGACAATGCAGATCCTTCTATTATTAATTATTAAATAATGTATTTAGTGAGTAAATTACAAATATAACGTGAATGTGTTTGTTTGTACTAGGGAGAAGTGATGTGACTTTATGAAATGTTATTTTAAATATGTGAATGAGTATAATAAACAGAGACTCATATATTAATGTGATAAACAATGTGAGAATCCAGGGGAGATGTTGTAAGGAGATGTTGTAAGGAGTTGCAAACATGCCTCAATACCATCCTTGTGGGGGATGTTGCTGTAAAGGGATTCTACATCCATGGTAACTAGCAGTGTGTTGGATGGTAGTTGATAGATGTTGTTAAGGTTATTGAGAAAATCTGTGGTATTTTGTATGAATACGTACGCACATAAAACGTAAGTCAGGTGGGAGGTAGAGCTTGACAGACGTCACAATGCTCCCGGTATGCAGCAGGGGTGAGGCATACGAGTGAACAGGTTGTAGCATTTGGCTCTAAACTTTGTATTCCAGCCCAATGGTTTGGTGATACTGTTATACTAACAAGCTGGTTCTATTATTAGGATCAGTCACCACTATGAGACAATGACAGATGCCGTTCCGTGCCTCCAAACTTGGTAATACAATATTATGTATATGAAAAACAATACAGACCGGCGCCTTAGAGTCCAAATATTGGGATAGAGATATGTCCAGTGATTGGCTGTAATGTCCAATGAATGGTGATCCAGTTCAGTGGACAGCAGGCTCCTCAGCAACAACAATGATATAATATGCAGGGGAGACAAGAGAACAGCATCATAGCGTAACAAGGTAAGAACAAAACATATATCACATAGACATGGACAAACAAGCACATACAACACTAAACAAATAGGCTGACTAGTATATAAAGAATTTAATAACCACAATAAAATACAGCAAGCTGGTGAAGAGCAGGTCTAGGATCCGGTGTGTAAAACTGGAATCCTACTTACAGCAAGTCCACAGGGTTTAGGCAGGTGTATATAGTATAGATGGTCCGACGGCAACTGTTGGTGGACGCGTGCCACTTGTAGAAGCCTGCAGGTGCCTCTTCCGATCAATGCAGATTTGGGCGACACTGCAGACAGCTTCACACGACGCTTTCCGTTCGCGCCCGGAACTGCGTCACAGCGGGTGGGACAGCGTGCCGGAACTCGCTTCGGATGTATATACTCCTGTATACCGCAACTCAAAGAACTGCTGCAGGGGTCTGCTCCTATACCAGTTTAGCTGATGAATAGCTCTCAAAGGCCCAACGCGTTTCGTGCGCATGCGCACTTCTTCAGGGGTAATGAGCACAGTCCATGATGTCCTTAAGTACTGACAGGAGACTCACAATTGGTTACATAAAATGTCACTCAAAAATTGATTTGTGCTAACCATGGTTGGTTAGGATACCTGTCAATCATGTCCTGTGGAAAAAAGCAGCCTAACATACAACTAAAACAAACATGTATACATAGAAACACACACTTAAGACAAGAAATACTGTTCATACCTAATACATCTTATTGATCAGACCAAAATGAGTATAATAGTTATAAAATCAGTGATTTTAACAACATAATATTTTTCCATACTGATGTAACACATTTTGCACGCATGTGGCTTTTATTTTTGCAGCTGTTGTTATTAGCTTATTTACCTGTTAGTAATAAAAAATATATTTAGAATGAATTAAAAAATATATATAATAATGTATTAAAATCTTTTATATGGTTAAAAATTTAATTTAATAAAATCTGTTTTTTTTAAAAATACATTTAAGAAATTCATTTAAGAAAAACGCCTAGATCGAAATCAATGTTGAAACCATTAGGTGAGAGGGTCTTTAATTCATAGATCCAGTAGGCTTCACGCCTACTGATCTGCTTAAGTTGGTTACCTCCCCTCCAGCTAGTCTGTACAGTTTCTATGGCTTGACACTTTAGACCCATCGGATTCCTATTATGATGAATATTAAAATGATGTGAAACACTATGTGTAATTAAACCTCGTTTTATATTATAGATGTGTTCATACACTCTTCTCTTATAACATCTTCCAGTTCTACCTACATATTGCAGGCCACACAGGCACAGCAACAAATAGATTACAAATGTGGAGTTACAGTTTATTGATGTTTTAATAGTATATGTTTTATCTGTAACGTTGGATTTAAAGGTTTCAGTGCTACTGCTAAATGAACAAGCCATGCATTTTGTGCATTTAAAAAAGCCCTTTTTTTTAGCTGCCTGATTTTGATGCGGAGTTGTCCAAAGGACAACTAGGAGCTAAACGCATTTTAATGTTTGGAGCTTGTGTAAAAATGATTTTTGTTTTTTCCGGGAGACATTTGGATAGAGTATTATCACACAGGAGCTTAGGCCAATGTTTGTTAAAGATCTGGCGAATTTTTGGCACCATCTCATTGTACTGGGTAACAAAGGAAACCCAATTGTACTGTTCTATTTCATTTTTATTTTTATATTCCAGCAAAGTGGCCCTCTCAATTTTCTCCACCTGAAGGGACGCTGCCTCAAGTATATGTTCTGGGTAACTTCTATCACGGAATTTATCTTTAAGCTCATCAGCCTGAAGCGCAAACTCCCCAGGATCTGAACAGTTGCGCTTCAGGCGGGTGAGCTGACCCTTAGGGATATTCTGGATCCAGCTAGGATTGTGATGGCTGTCTGCCCTGAGGTAGTTATTAGCCTGTACAGACTTAAAAAAATGTTTTTGTCTCTATTTTATTATTACTGATATATATTTTGAGATCCAAAAATTCTATATGTTCCTTGTGGTGGTTAAAGGTGAATTTCAAATCCCTATCGTTAAAATTTAAATAATTAAAAAACTATTCAAGCTGTACCTGGCTGCCTGACCAAACAAATATAACGTCATCTATGAAACGGCGCCAGAGCACCAGGTGAGCCCCGAGCGGACAGTTGTTCCAAATATAATCTTCTTCCCAACTGTCCATAAATAAGTTGGCATAGCTCGGGGCAAACCTCGTGCCCATCGCCGTTCCACAGACGTGCCCATCGCTTGACAGACGTCACAATGCTCCCGGTATGCAGCAGGGGTGAGGCATACGAGTGAACAGGTTGTAGCATTTGGCTCTAAACTTTGTATTCCAGCCCAATGGTTTGGTGATACTGTTATACTAACAAGCTGGCTCTATTATTAGGATCAGTCACCACTATGAGACAATGACAGATGCCGTTCCATGCCTCCAAACTTGGTAATACAATATTATGTATATGCTTTGACCGAACAAGCCGTTATACCGTTATTACCATTCTTTTCTGACTGTTTTTTTGCTGATCCCCTGGTAACAAGCTGCACCCGGTGTTTTTGTTTTTGTGGTCTGTTTGCGGTAGTTGACTCTTTGAGTCCCCTCTTTGAGCATCTAAGCGGGGTGATACTATTACACCCCCAATACTATTGTATCTGATTTTTGGCCAGCTACGATTAGGTTTAGCTATGTTGCAACATTGTTGTCACTACCCTATTAATTGTAGGCTAGCTATGATTAGGAGGCTATAACTGGATACAAACTCGATTCGTGCCTCTAGACTTCTATACAAGTTTTGTGTGTCTACAGCTTAATCTCAGATATTTAGCAGTATTTCGCTGCAAGTGCCTGACCCACTTTGAACATAAATTAATTTGACATAAATTAGTATTCACCATACGCTTTTGTGTTTACTAATGAGCATGTGATCTACTATTGAAGTATATGATTCTAAGCATTCACGCTACCTGCAAATTGACACAGGCTTCAACGTTTGTTTTTCCCAGTCCACATTAATTTACTTTGGGCTTAGAGTGATTCTGATTCCTGTTAAGATTATTTAGGTTTTATTGAAGCTGCTATAACCTACTCCTCACTCTAAGTGGACAAACTAGGGACTAACTGCTATCCTGTGTTCATATTTTTATTATATGTCTATGTTTATGTACATTGTTCACCGATTGGCCATAGATTCTATCCTACCAATCATTATATTTTTAGATCATTACTAATTCAATTATTTTTTACTTACATTCATTCTACATCTGACACATAGAGTGCTTTCAAGAGGGATTCCTTTCTCTATTTGCCATCTTAGTGAGCAACAAACTCATTTCAAGATTGCCAATATCCCTCAATGTTGCAAGCTGCCTCTTCAGAGCAACAGTTTGAGACTCCACCGAGACCACCTATAGAACCCTCCCACAGAGGTACAGTATACTCCCTGGAATGGCTGCTCTAAGTTCACATACATGTGGCAAGATGTGCACTGAGTAGCATTCTCAACCCTGTTTATTATTGAAATTATGGACTATTAAGGGCTAACTAACAGATTAGAGAACTAAATGTACTACCTTGTTCCCAACCTCCTTTGTTTAAACTCTGTCTGGTTATCTCCACACTCCACATTTATTCCAACTGCAATTGAACCAAACTGCAATTCAGTTACACAGCTCAGTGATCGCAAAATCAAGAATGTGTTACAAGCCTGTTTAAATCATAGACACATAATAATCAGGTCTACATTATTATGAAAGCAATTAACTCAGACACACCCTCTGTAATCTCTCCAACCAGGCAGTAAACAACATTGCTACAAACTCCCAATACCCACACAATCAAAATAAATTAACCCATAGTACAATCTCCAAGCTCACAGACACATCAATATATATAACTCAGTCACCAATGCTAGCAATACACACTGCATACCACTTTCCTTCTGGTTATAACGCCACACTTTTTCTAACTGCTCTTGAAACAAGCTGCAATTCAGTCATACTGCTCACATACTGCTAGGAGTTTTCTGCCAATAATAAGGAGAACGGTCAATTTGTAGTATATTAAACCCAGCCCTTATCCTATAAGCACTGAAGTGGAATGACTCACCATGATTGGCCAAAAACTTCCATTGAAGTCAATAGGAGTTTTTGTCCGATCGGAGAGTGATGACCGGCAACTTCGAAACTTATTGAATAAGCCCAGAGTTTCCCAGCAGTAAAAGTGATTGATTCTGTGACAACCAACCTTTCTCAGTTTATTGTTTTTTATCGGCAGAAACATGTAATATATCTTAAATCATTCATGAAAGATAGTTCTCAAGTCTTTGAAAAAATATCCCAAATACAATGGATTTATGATTACTTATGGGTAACTTTTGATGTGCAGTGTCTATATACTGTACTATTGAACACAAGAAATGCATAGAAGCCATCTAATTCTTTTTAGATCAAGATAGCAACTGCCCACCAATTCAGAGAGAGTTCTTGATTTCCAGCATACTTTTCATACTTACACACAATTATTTTTTATTTGAAAATATATTGTACATACAAATCTGTGGAACAGCCATGGGGACCAGATTCACCCCCAGCTATGTAAACGTGTTTATGGGTTTCTGAAAACAATGTTTTTTTTGAGATGACACCCCATATGGGGAAAATCTGGTCCTATATGGATGTTTCATAGACGATATCATCATTGTTTGGAAAGGAAGTGAGTGTGTGTTAAAAAAATTGTTTGACCATTTCAATGATAATCCATTTGGTCTAGTTTTCACATCATCGCAATTCTATCGAATTTTTTTAAACTCACCTTGTCGGCAAATGAATTTTCAGGTATTATTCACACTATATATTCAAAACCAGTATCTGCTAATAATTTTATAGAAGCCTTGAGTAATCACCATCCTAGATGGCTCCAAAACATTCCATTTAGTCAATTTTGCCGATTAGAAACTGCTCTTCAGAAGAAGCATTTGAAACACAATGTACAGTATTCTGGTTGGTACTTATATTTTTTCACAGGCTAAATTGTTCTGCTCCAGGCGTGAATTAGTTAATTGTTTCATTGTTCGGGATGGAGTGTCAATTGTTTAGGGATGTAAATAATGATTGCTAATTGATTTTTGTTTACTTGATTGCTTGTAATGTATTGATTGGAATGTGAGGTGTTTCATTGGCATTTGATGATATAGATTGTGAGATCAGTTAGGATTATTAAAGGAAATTCATTGTAATGTAGTGTGTCTGTATGGAGAAGTGTTACTTGTAGGACAGTATGGTTTTGATAACCCTTCTACATTTATTTGTATATTGGTTCATCATGTGTGTGTATATATATATATTAAGGGGTTAAGCCACACTGGCCTGATACCCACCCTTCACCCATGAATTTGTACAGTGGCTTCATCATGCAACTATATATGCAGTATATATATATATATATATATATATATATATATATATATACCTTAATCACCTTTGCGGTTATTATCTGATAAGGTGTTTAAGGGGTTAATTGATATCTGAATGTAATTGCAATGTATTGGCTTTGTATTGGCTATGTATTTTGTGGGCAAGACAAGGATGTTGCTGGCGACGGACACTTCGTATTGATGAGGTCAGTAGTACTTTATTTATTTTAATATGCTAGTTAATGTTTTTGATAATGGGCAATTAATCTATTATCCATATCTGGATAATAGTTATTTTGCACATTATTGTACTGTAGGTGTTGGGGGGGGGGTGTATGTATTGAATGTATAGGCCAGGTTTATTTTTTTTACGTTCAGGGTTTGTTCCGTGGTTCTGCGTGGGACCTCTGGAGACCACCTGCGGGTCTCCTCGGGTATCCCACGGGTATCAGGCTGGTGGTTCCATGGGTGACACATGCAAGGATGAAGATGTGTGGTCCCACTTATGTGGGGGCACCGCCGACCCGTAGTAAGCGAGGATGAAGATGTGTGGTCCCACTTCTGTGGGGGCACCGCCGACCCGTAGGTGCGGGGATGATGATGTGTGGTCCCACTTCTGTGGGGGCATCGCGGACCCGTAGTGAGCACTCGTGAGTTCCCCAGACCCCCGTGGGAACCACCCGAGGCCCCGCAAACACCTGTGGGTCTGACCCGGGGCTCCCAGACATCCGCGGGCCTACCGTTGGTACCCAATTGTGGCCCACAGTGACCCAAGGAGACCACCTGGGGGCCATGGTGCTGGCGGGATCCACCAGCAGGCCTCCAGAACCTGTGTAAAAAGGGCTGCTGGTACCCTGTAGGTCTGTCCAGGTGCCCCGCCAGCCCACCGGGGACTCGCGTGGGGCTGCGTTATGAACCCTGTATGTAAAAGAATAAATCTTGTATTTATGGGGGGGCACAGGGGGTGGGTAATGTATTTAATAAATAGAATGATGTTTATTGTGGGTCTGTGTATTGTTTTTATTGTGGGTACTGGGGGGGGGGTGTTTCCCCAACGGTATGTGGGTAGGCCTCCCTTGTGGGTACTGGGTGAGGGTGGTTAGGCCTCACGGGGGGGGTTAGTGTGAGAGGGTATGTAGGCATCCCGAGTGGTGGGTGAGGGTGGGTTAACCCCTTAATGACTAGTGGTTAATAACCGCTATGGTGATTAAGGGGTTAGGGGACATACTTTGTATGTTTTAATTTTTGTCTCTGTTTTGCAGCAGCGGAGGGGCCATGTGCAGGTGGGTAGTGGGTTATTTACATGGGATCCCCCTCCCCACATTTACATACAGTACACTGCACTCACAGAAACACAGGCCAGGGAGATTTAACCGACACAATAGGGGGAGGGGGGCTTACACATATTAGTCAAAGCAGGGAATCTTAGCAGACACAATAGGGGGAGGGTTTTTTACATAGATTACAGTGAAGGCAGGGAGGTTTAACACACACATTAAAAATATGTATTTAATGTATTTATTGTTTATTCTGTCTTAACCCTTCATTGCCTTAGCGGCTATACGCTATGGTAATGAAGCAGCATTTCTGTATTTTTAATAATATTGTGCAGGAGCAGGGGGTCCCCTGAGCATTTATTTGCTCAAGGAACCCCCTGCTCACTGTACAATATTATTAAAAATACAGAAATGCTGCTTCGTTACCGTAGCACATAGCCGCTAAGGTAAAGAACGATTCTTTATTGATGTGTGTATTTTATTTATACTGTACATGTGCAGAGGGTCTCCGGAGCAGAAACGTTTTGGTTTTAGGTCCGGGGACCTAAAGCTCCCCGAGATACAGTCCCCTTTAGGGGGTGCCGGTATCCCTCTGCTTGGTTTACAGGCCGCAGTAACGTGATCGGGACCTTTAAACGCAGAGGGATACTGGCACCTCATAAACGGGGCTGTATCTCGGGAAGCAGGGGGTCCCCGGACCTGAAACCAACGCGGTTCAGCTCCGGAGACCCCCTGCACATCTACACTATGAATAAAAATGTATTTCAAATGTATTTATTTATATTCATTTATTTATTTAGATTTATTTATTTATTTTTTGGCGGCTGCTGTGTGTGAGTTTATTTTATTGTGGGTAGCGGGGGTGGGTGAAGGGGGTATTAGCCCCAACGGTGTTTTTTTAGGGCTTGCGGGGGGGTAGCGGGAGGGGTTAACCCCTTCATGACCGTAGCGGTATTAACTGCTACGGTCGTGAAGGGGTTAAGTGCACCCGCAACCCCCCCGCAAGTCCTAAACTCACACCAAGGGCCAAATACCCCCTTTACCCACCCCCGCTACCCACAATAAAGCGGGCACGGTGGGTAAACCCCTTCATTGCCTTAGCGGCTATACGCTATGGTAATGAAGCAGCATTTCTGTATTTTTAATAATATTGTGCAGGAGCAGGGGGTCCCTTGGGCATTAATTTCTGGCTCAGGGAACCCCCTGCTCACTGTACAATATTATTAAAAATACAGAAATGCTACTTCGTTACCATAGCACATAGCCACAAATGTAAAGAACGATTCTTTATTGATGTGTGTGTTTTATTCATACTGTAGATGTGCAGAGGGTCTTCGGAGCAGAAACGTTTTGGTTTTAGGTCCGGGGACCCCCTGCTCCTCGAAATACAGGCCCCTTTAGCAGGTGCCGGTATCCCTCTGCTTGCTTTACAGGCCGCGGTCACGTGATCGGGACCTTGAAACGCAGAGGGATACCGGCACCTCCTAAAGGGGGCTGTTTCTCGGGAAGCAGGGGGTCCCCGGACCTGAAACCAACGCGGTTCAGCTCCGGAGACCCCCTGCACATGTGTACTATGAATAAAAATGTACAGTACTGTATGTTAGGGGTTATAGGGGATGGCTTCAAAGACAACAGCTCGCAAACGCCCCCATGTGTTTTTACACGGCATTGCAGTATTGCAGCCAGCGGGAATAAAATGTTTAAATCACAGCCGGGAATATAACGCAATACACTCCGGCCGAAAACGATACAAAACCGAACATAACCGGGATATACCGAAATTTGCGGAACTAGCCGAGTTAGAATAAAGTTGGTCGCCTCTGTATGTGCTCGTGTAAGGGTGTTATCTAAATGTAAAAAGTGCTGTTCTGCCCTACTCCCCTTTTCATGTGCAATGACTGTATAAGGTGATGTGACATTGCATGTGACAAGAAAGTGTTGATCTGACCATTTGATGTCCTCTAATAAATTTAGTATGCACATAGTGTCTGTGAGATGTGATCTTAACTGTTGAACCTGTTACACAGTTTGTTCCACAGATCAAAGAATGACATACACGCCACCCCCTCATATGTAAAGGTGTAGGCCCATGTTTAATAAGTTGTGATATTCCATGCTGCCATATACTGTAATAAAACTTGCGTATTCCTAATACTTTTCTGCTTATACAGTACATACTGTACCTAGTCTAAAGTTGTTCTTTCAAAGAGAATGGGGGCTCAAAATAAGATCAATGCCCAAATATTCTCTAACCAACTCCAATGATCAATAGAGAGAACATGACTATTGTTTGAAGGGCAGCAAGGTAGGCAGCAGTGGGGTAGCTACCGCCTAGGAAACCTGGGCACATCCTGGGGGTCGTAGCTCGGGGTGGGGGCGCAGTTCAGGCATAGTAATGTTCTGCACACGTTGATGTTTAGATTTTGTTGTCTTTGAGGTGATGAGCGGATGTGACAGGAACATGACTAGTGTTTGGTTGTATTTTTCAGACAGTCGCATCTATGCTGCACAGTTGCCTTCACTGACTTTGTGGGGTGTGACAAAACCAGGATGGTGATGGAGAGTGGGGGATATTACCTCTGCCAGCAGGAAACCTCCCCGGCCAGGGTAAGTGAGCCGCTGAAATAAGGGAAGATATACAGATATGGGAGGATAACGGATAAACTGTGTTTGTGTGGTACAGACCTTGAGCCCTCCCCTTCTGGTTCCTCAGAGAGGCAGTGCTAAATTTAGTAAGTTCTCTCCCACCCTTCCAACCGAGTGGAGGTGTGGGGCCTGTCTCTTCTCCCTTTGGGAGAGAGGTCAGCCAGGCCCTCATAGCTGGCTGGCTCAGGAAGATCTAAGTCTTATGGACTCCTGGCTCATGGCCTCCACACTAGGAGAGCCAGCACCATCCAGAGGCCTGGGCTCCTCTGATGACCCTATACACCGCTGTAAGGAAGATCTGCAGTGACTGCTGAATAAAGACCCCTCTGCTTTCATCATACTCCTGTCTGAGTGTCAGTCCCTGGGCAGGAGGAAAGAATTGTGCTTTAGTGGGGACTGATCTCTGGGCATCCTGGAGCCCACTACAGCTGGAGGCGCTAAGCACCCTGAGGAACGTCAGATGACAACAAAAGCCTGTCCTGGTCTCCAAATCACTGCAGACAACTCAGCTCTCCTGAACCCTCACAGGTATGCTGCACCATAACACCTGTAGCAGCAACAAGTATCTCCTATAGGGTGGGGTACATGTGCTACACAGTATATGTATATTTAAAATTGTAAAAAATATTATTAATATCATTTAATACATACTGCTGCGGCCGAGTTTATTCGAGCATTTGCCCGTTCTCGGCCGCAGCAGTAACCTGGCGCGCGCCGGAGGGTGCCGGGCGCGCGCCAAAGCAGCGGAAGAGCGCCCTCCGATCGGGGCGCTCTCCCTCCCGCTGCCGGGTCCGCCGGGTCCCCCTGAACCCCCTGCCGCCGTCCCCCACATCGCGGGACACCAGGGCTCCCTCGGGGAGCCCTGGACGCGCGTGCAGGGGGCGCAGGCACCCGATGACGCGTGACCGCGCATCGGTGATGCGCGGCACGCTGAGGGAGTGCGGCTAGCACGCCGGGGCATTCCCCGGCTTGCGGTGCTAGCCGTGCTCGAATTAAACGTGTCGGTAGTGTAAGGGGGTTGTAAAACCTAACCCTACTGGATGTAATTGACTGGTAAGTTAACTATATACAGTATATTCTGACAGTCAATAGGAAACAGGCCAGATAGCAAAGCCAATTAGGGTGTTACTTTTTATTTTATTATTCCCATAATGTTTTATTTCATAATATCCCTGAAGTCCCTTTGTGTTTTTACAGGTATGATATTAGATAGACACATAATCCCAGCCAGCTCAAGAACTATACTTGTACTATTTGTAGCCCTGTGTAATTTTGGGGTTACATGCCTCTTTCCTCCTGTGCAGTAAACCCTGTTAAGAGGGCAGATTTGCCAGGCGTAATCATGAGATTTTGCCCTCATCCCCTGTGAGGTGTAATATGTAGCAAAGGAAGTGACAGCATGCTCTGTGTCCACTTACAGTGACATAGGGGTGGTGCCTCCTGGAGCTATATAATATGCATCACTTCCTAAAGTTAGTTCTGTTGTCTCTGTCTGCAGTGTTCTCTGCAGTCAGGTTGAGTCTGTCAAGTGTTGCAGAGTGGGACAAGCTGACCCCACACTGTGCCAGAGCTCTGGCACAAGTTGTGACCCTCCCTCAGGGGAGAGGATACAGACTATTCCCCTTTCCCAGTTGGAGAGTCAGGGACTTCCTTGAGGTGGGCAACCTTGAACATGTGCGGCTAAGTACCGGCCGCTATGATGGGCAGTCTGCCATGGAGGATGTTAATAAAGATTGCCATGATTCAAAGAACCTTCTCGCCTTAGCCTGGAGTCATTCAGGGAGAAGCTGCACCCAGGGGTTCTCTTCCAGAGACTCCTCCCTGCTGTCGTGGGGACCTGGAAGAGATGGAGGCGCTGTACCAACTGTGAGTACGATCTCAGCACTACTTCACGAGCCAGTCCTGGTGAATTCCCCATTACCATCAAGCGGGAGACTCAGGAGTCCTGTCAGCCAGCAGGTGCACCACACGACATGACATGTAACTGGGGGGCAGTTTTCTCACATAGGGGTCAGGATGAGAGGGGCCCAGGGAAACACTGTTACCTATGTATTGTACTGTATCACTTTGGATGTAGCACTGGGCATTTCTGTCTTTTGTTATGATATTCTGATAGGCAGACACATGAGTTTTGGATAAGATTGCCACTCATACCTTAGCCTGGTGTATAGTTACATTACTTTAAGGGCTAAGAATGACTTTTAGGTATTTATTCAACTGGGGAGTGAAGGCGTTAACAAAGTCACTGATTGCAGATAACGGCCGCCTGTCCTGTTTATAGTGGTCTACTTAATTGAAAGCCTTATGGTTTTGGATATATGACTTTATACAATGTTTTGGAGTACTGTATTTTACTGTATTATGTCCAACTGTTCTGTACATCAACTATGTCTCTGAAGAAAACTGTCCCACTGTTAAAGCTGCAGTTCAAGCAATATCCTACATGTGTGTGTTTTTATTTTTAATAAATCAGTTCTGTACCATAAGAAAATACTTGTAGGATTTAAAAAAAAAAAAAAAAAAGACATTTTAAATGTATTATAATGTTGCAAGCATTTTTGTTTCTATAAAAAACATTTATAAAGTCCCATCCCCTTCCCCTTTTGAGACAGGCTCTGGCTCTTGAGCCCTGTTCTCTCTCTCTAATAGTGTACCAATTGTATCTAGTAACTGCCTGGTCACATGATCATCCCAACACAACTTTACATTGTGGGTACTGTTTTGCAGCAGAAACAGTGATGGGGAGAACCTCCAAGCCGAATCTTCAGCGATCGATTACAGGAGAACGGATCGATCTGCAGCTTAGCTAATCACGTGTCAGTGTGCAGATTGTATATGGACATATTGAATGGAGAAATGTATATATATTTTTTAAATAGCAGTTTGAACTGCAGCTTTAAGGGCCCTTAACATAAGAACTCCACAGCCAGCAACCATTGGCTGTGGCCTACAGTAATTATGATGCGTCTGTGATGTCACACATGGATGCTGAGTCACCACTGTACAATTCTGAGATCTTCAGACCTTGTGTCCCGTGTGGTGGCGAGCGGATTCTAGTTTGAGTTTGTCGAGCTGTTGCTTTCAATATCTTTACTATTTATTTGTTATCAAAGTATATTTGCTGTACAGTATACTGTACCATTTGAGTTTTGGCCTTTGGGTAATAGAACAAGGTACGTCTGAATCTCTTTTTCCCCTTATTACTAACAGATAGGGCGAGAGAATACAAAAAACAGCAACTAATAAGAATGGGAGAGGAGAAAAGAAAAAGAAAAAAAATGTCATTGCTTTTAGAATATTTTTCCACATGCTGGCATATATGTCCTTATATATTTATTTCGACTTTCTTCTAATGCGCTACTCCCCAACAAAACTCAATATTAGAGCTTGTGTGGGGACTTAGGGTAAACACCCACCCCAGACCTATGACCGGGACCTACCGAAAACATATAGGGCAACGGCAAGAAGACCAGCAAAGGGCGGAAAACACGAACGAGAAATCATTGTAATCATTTTGTGTTTCTTCTCAGGCGCAGAGTAGTGAGCGTGGGGGGCGTGTCCCTGAGGGGGGCTCCCAGCTCCGGACCTCACGTTTTTAGTAAGTATTAAGATATACAATTTTAGCACATGACATTGTTCCCCCAGATAACACATGTATAACCCTTCTTGCCCAGCTCTTAAGGAGTTTATATCTGGTGACTATATACATGGCATTTCTCAGTCTTTCATACCTTGTCAGGGTGCTGTGTCCGGGTAGGCTGGGTGTCTGCAATGCTCCTCACACATTGACATTACCCACAGTAGTACCCACTTCTTGTACCTTCACCATGTTATAATATGGATATCTTCCCTAGTTACCACCCACTCTTTAGACACTCGGGAGGTATTTAATGTTGTTGCTGTTACTGTCATCTTAAGTGGCCATCTTCTGCGTAGCGTCCGTAACTCTCTGTAACAATTGGGCCCATCTTGGGTTACCCTTACTATCATGAACTGTGGGATCAGTATGCCGGTGCCGGGTATTGTTTGCCACTCATAGGCACTCTGTTTCTGAGGTAACAGTCGGGCCTCTCAGCAGGGCCGATCCAACTAGGACCGAGAGCTAGTACTTGGATAATCCCAATAGGATATAGGCTTCCTCTTTGTGAGCCTGTAACCTTCTGTAGTACCATGGCTACAGATGCTAACTGGATGGGACACTTTCCCAAACTATAAAATAATAAACAGGGCAGTATCACTATACATTAACTATACACTGAGACATATTTACATTAGAAAGAGTCAGGTTCCTCCAACTGCCACTCCCAGAGACCTGCGTTCTAGAACCTTCAGGGCACTCATACTGTATATATACCCTGCCGGTGACATCACTGATCCCCAGACATAATGTGGGCATAGCTTATTTGCTGCCAAGTCACTCTTTACCATGTGATGGGAGAGTGGCGTTACCCTGCGGGCGCCCACACAGTTAACCCATTAGGGCCATTAGCCCCTTAGTGGTCCCAAATAGGGGCTACACACAACATATCCCATTATATTGCAGAATATTGCAGATTTGCCCGTGGAAATCAGTGGCAGTTTTGGTGCAGGATATTACAACATAGCCAACCTTAATACCCAAATGGGGTTAATAAAACCTTATACATCTGTACATCTATAATAAATTTACTTTGGGTGCAATTCCTGCTAAAACACACAGGCCAAGATTCACAAATCTTCACTGGATCAGCTGCTGAGGATCTCCTTGAGGAATATATGCCGGTTTATTAAAGACGGCAAATTTACCAGCTGTGCGGATTCCTATACTATCGGATTCTTCCTAACGCCTGTGCCTTTGTACTTCCAGGTCACGACCCACATCGGAGCAAAGGGAACGCCCGTGGGAGTGTTGAGGTGCTGTGTCTGCTTATCTCACAGCAGTAAAGTGATTTCCTCCGCCCCCAGTAACGGAGCTCTTCTGGACCCTTTGCGGGACGCTGAGAATCTCTGTCTGAACAAGGCTACACCTTAAGGTACTCTGCACTCCACTGCTACATTCTATATCATGCAGCTCACATAAGCTTTTGGACAATTTAGCTCATATCTGACAGGCGCGCTCATTGGCGTTGATTCTGGATCAGTACATCTTGGAGCCGTAGTTCATACAAGCTTACCATCTACATTGGTTCTGTGATATACTCCTGTGCAGGACATTCTTGAGTTTGTACATTCACTTGTTTTTGGGAGGATTTTTGGAATTCTCAATACCTCATGCACAGCTGAATTGTTAATAATCCTCAAGGTTAAGTTGTATGATCCTCATATATGCAGCATTATTCTGTGATGCTCTTTTTAATATTGCTTTGTTTTTATTTATACTTCTTTGTAATCTGCATCCCCATTTCAGTGGTATCTATTATTTAGGTATATGTCTTATGTTTATGAAATTCCCTCATTTTTATGCTTATAGGAGTGTGCGCTCACTGTTTTTGGTTTGTATATATATATATATATATATATATATATATACACACACACACACACACACACACACACACACACACACACACACACACACACACACACACACACACACACACACACACTTACAATTGCCCAAAAAGCAAGGGAAAACGTTGGAAAGCTCTGGTTACACAGCTGGGTGCAGTAGATGTAAATGGTCCGGACCAACACTGCTCACTCACGCCGCAGACATCCTCACTTCCCCAAACAGATCCCTCTCTGTAGTTTGATGTCCACGAAGCAGCCTCATGTGACCTCTACGCATTTGCACGTAGTGCTTCGTGACGCCATTGATATACACTACCAGTCCCACACAGCTTTTGTAAAGTGCTGAATACACTGTGGGCTCTTTATTTATTTATATTTACATACTTACACACACACACTCTTACATCCCTCACATTCAGGGATTTATTTATCTATTTAACACCTCAAGTTATAAATCACACACTACACAGGGGGAGGGATGAGCTCTAGTCACATTCCAAGATGCACTGTTTTTGAGTAAACCCCTTTCCTGCTTTATTCAATGTAACATCGCCAGAAGAAGAGACATCTCGAAAGCTTTCGTTAGCCACAGAATGGTATTGTCTATTTATTTTTGAGATATATACCGTATTTCCTCGATTCTAGGACGCACTTTTTTTCCTATTTTCACATTGCTAAAACAGCTCTGCGTTCTAGAATCATGTATTGAAAAAAAAAATCAGCTAGGGGGCGCTGCTGCAGATGCCGGCTGGGATATTCACAATGTGCATGAAAAGCACATGGCTGCGATCACCCCCCCCTCCTCTCCCCTCCCCCCCCCTCCTCTCCCCTCCCCCTCCTCTCCCCTCCCCCCCCTCCCCTCCCCTCCCCCCCCTCCCCTCCTCTCCCCTCCCCTCCTCTCCCCCCCCTCTCCCCCCCTCCCCCCCCTCTCCCCTCCCCCCCCATCCCCCCCCTCCCCCCCCTCCCCTTCCCTCCCCCCCCCTCCCCCCTCCCCTTCCCTCCCCCCCCCTCCCCCCCTCCCCTTCCCTCCCCCCTCCCCCCCCTCCCCCCCTCCCCTTCCCTTCCTTCCCCTCCCCTCCCCTTCCTTCCCCTCCCCTTCCCATGAGGTGCACAGAGATCGGAAATGCCTGCCAGAGCAAATCAACATTGCCCTGAAAACCCGTGTGAAATGCAGGAAGTGCAGAGGTAGCTGTGTCTCTCTGTGTGTCTCTGGATGTGTTTCTGTATGTGTTTGTCTCTGTGTGTGTGTGTGTGTGTGTGTGTGTGTGTGTGTGTGTGTGTGTGTGTGTGTGTGTGTGTGTGTGTGTGTGTGTGTGTGTGTGTGTGTGTGTGTGTGTGTGTGTGTGTGTGTGTGTGTTTGTCACTGTGTGTGTGTGTGTGTGTGTGTGTGTCTCTCCATATGTCTCTCTCTCTCTGTCTGTGTGTCACTCTCTGTGTCTCTCTCTGTCTGAGTGTGTGTATGTGGCTGTGTGTCTCTCTCTGTGTCTGTGTCTGTCTCTCTGCTATCAAAAGCAAGTTAGAAGTTAGAACATGTTCTTTTCACTTTAAGGAAAGCAATGAGTACATGAATACAAAGGTACTTGGTAACATCATAAAAAGGGGCCACTAAATGTAAATAGCCAAAATCCCCCCCACACTGCCACTGCCCCTGCCATATCTGTCTCTCTCTCTCCCTCTCTGGTCTGTGTGTTCTCCTCCCCCCCCCATTCTCTTTCCCCCTCCCCCATTCTCTTCCCCCACCATTCTCTCCCCCCCCCCCATTCTCTCCCCTCCCATTCTCTTCCCCCCCCATTCTCTTTCCTCCCATCCCTCCCATTCTCTCTCCCTCCCATTCTCTCTCCCCCCATCCCTCCCATTCTCTCTCCCCCCCATCCCTCCCATTCTCTCTCCCCCCCCATCCCTCCCATTCTCTCTCCCCCCCCATCCCTCCCATTCTCTCTCCCCCCCCATCCCTCCCATTCTCTCTCCCCCCATCCCTCCCATTCTCTCTCCCCCCCATCCCTCCCATTCTCTCTCCCCCCCTCCTCTCTCCCCCCCCCATTCTCTCTCCCCCATCCCTCCCATTCTCTCTCCCCCCATCCCTCCCATTCTCTCTCCCCCCATCCCTCCCATTCTATCCCCCCCATATCTCCCATTCTCTCCCCCCCATCCCTCCCATTCTCTCTCCCCCCTATCCCTCCCATTCCCCCTGCCCCCCATCCCTCCCATTCTCTCTCCCCCCCCATTCTCTCTCCCCCCATCCCTCCCATTCTCTCTCCCCCCATCCCTCCCATTCTCTCTCCCCCTCATCCCCACCCATCCCTCCCATTCTCTCTCCCTCCCCATCCCTCCCATTCTCTCTCCCTCCCCATCCCTCCCATTCTCTCTCCCTCCCCATCCCTCCCATTCTCTCTCCCTCCCCATCCCTCCCATTCTCTCTCCCTCCCCATCCCTCCCATTCTCTCTCCCTCCCCATCCCTCCCATTCTCTCTCCCCCCCATCCCTCCCATTCTCTCTCCCCCCCATCCCTCCCATTCTCTCTCCTCCCCCCCATCCCTCCCATTCTCTCTCCTCCCCCCCATCCCTCCCATTCTCTCTCCTCCCCCCCATCCCTCCCATTCTCTCTCCTCCCCCCCATCCCTCCCATTCTCTCTCCTCCCCCCCATCCCTCCCATTCTCTCTCCTCCCCCCCATCCCTCCCATTCTCTCTCCTCCCCCCCATCCCTCCCATTCTCTCTCCTCCCCCCATCCCTCCCATTCTTTCTCCTCCCCCCATCCCTCCCATTCTCTATCCTCCCCCCCTCTCTCCTCCCCCCATCCCTCCCATTCTCTCTCCACCCCCCATCCCTCCCATTCTCTCTCCTCCCCCCATCCCTCCCATTCTCTCTCCTCCCCAAATCCCTCCCATTCTCTCTCCCCCCCCACCCCTCCCATTCTCTCTCCCCCCATCCCTCCCATTCTCTCTCCCCCCCATCCCTCCCATTCTCTCTCCCCCTTCTCTCCCATTCTCTCTCACCCATTCTGCCTGTCGCTCCCCATTCTGTGTCTGCCTCTCTCTCCCCATTAGTTATTGAAGTGTCATGTGACCCTGCTAGTTAAAAAAATAAACAAAAAAATTCTGCACATTTAATACAGTGAGATTTTTTTCCCCCCATTTTTTTTATTAAATCAAGGGTGCGTCTTAGAATTGATGGCGTCTTACAATCGAGGAAATAGGGTATATATATTACACTACATGGTGCAAACATGGAAACAGAGATCTTGATACACTGACACAAAGAGAGATGATTAAAATTACACAATTTGCATTAGTTGTTCTCCAAATTACGTTGACACATCTCCTCCTAAATGTGTTCCTAGGATTCCATCCCAGATGTGGTTGCATGCCTCTGAAGTACAACTAAATTACCAAGGAGTATTATTATTATTACTAGCAGAATACACAGGTGTGGAAGAAACCCTGACACTTCTCTCCTCTGCAGGGTAATATCATTGTTTCTTCTGTCATCATGGCGACCATCAGTAACCACACGGACGATGAGGAGAGACTTGAAACTCTAATTAAACAGTGTACAGATGTCAGCCCTGGACTGGTAAGGAATGGACAAAGGATGATGGGGAGATGGGGGTACACAGACACAGCTAGGATGCAGGAAGGGCACTCGCAAGGCTACCCGGGATACTGGTTAACTCCCTCTATATTTTAGTGTGAATCTCTGATATTTGTCTGAAAGAGAAATGATAACTACATACTCGCTGATAACGGTTCCTCATCCCAATACAAGTCAATGGAAGACGCTGATACCTTTTCTCACTCGTAAATCTCCTAAAAGGACTTTTCCCCCTTCTCGTCAAGATACTTTTTTAAATGTGCAATACAAGGAGTTTCCTGCACTGATCTGATTATTTAAGACAATTAGACTTTGCTAATAGCCTTATACAATCCTCCTTTATTAAGGCCTATTTGATATAATGCTGTGCTACTGCTGAATACATGGTGTAACATGGTAAGTGGCATGTGTAGGAGAGTTAAATAAGCACATACACCACATATTCTATCTACAATATCACTATGTTTGTAATGATGCACATGCACACACACACACACCATTCTCCCTAGTATTGTACTGATTGTTAAACTTCTCATTTGAATTTCGGAGGCCCCCCTCCTAAATGATGTTACCGTGCTTCAGTAGAACGCTGGGACGAGAAAGAACTCAAATAAGACTGGTACAGAGATAGTGAGACACTGACTCCAGGTTAGGAAGCGTAGTCTCTTTTGTCTCTCTTGGCTGAATCTAACAGTTGTGGAGACATTGGACACATTACAGACTCATTATTTTTGAGAGCTTGTCCCATCAATGAACTTTAGTGAATATTGATTAGGGGAGTGGTTAATATGAATGACTAATATTACTCATTTCTTTGTAATGGTTCTGCCGTATGACTGCCTTTTACCATATTTATCAAAGAAAAGGAATCCTAATGAAAGCAAAGGGATTTTTTCCTTGGATAAATATGTTGTTTTTAACCACGGTTTGTCCCAGTTATGCAGTCGGAAAACTTTAGTAAACAAACCCCTTAAACGGCAAAATGGGCTCTACAATCCCTTTTGGCAGCGAAGGGATTAAGATGCTGGAAGGTTAGGGGTTTGAATCTGACATCATGCACCGACCTTATCCAACACATCCCTGTGTTTGCATCTCCGCAGGGCATCACTTCTCTCTTTGGTGTGTGCGCGGAGAGCTATATGGGCAATGCTCTGCCTTTTGTATGCATAAGTTGTATCACACAGTCACTGTCATGCAATTGCACCCTCGAAGATCTTTGTGTCATCCTGTGTGTCTCCCACAGGCAACAGCAGCCAGAGGGATCATTCTGGAAGCGATGACCAAAGAACAAATTACCAGCGACATCTTCCCTAAAATAGCCTGTATGTTGCTCCATCAGATTGCCAGAAACATCCAGAAAGATGAAGCATCGGCAATAAGGTAAGAGCTAATAAGAATGGCATGTTAGGGCCTCGCAGCAAATTGCTTTGAATATAGATTCCAGTAATCAGTCAGTGTTATACCCATTCCTCACTGCATCAGAACTTTGTGGGGAAAAACTTTAATCCAGAATGTACTGTACTTGGGTATCAAGAAAGAACAAAGTATAAACCCTTTCTAGTCAGCACATGCATATAAATACATTCAAAATGTTTGGGACAATTCACTCCTAAAGATACTGTAGATGTTCTGCGATTTGTGGTCCATTTGATTGAAGAAGACTTCATATCTTACAATGCCAAAGACAGAGGTTCATATTTACTAAGCGGGGCTATTCCATCAGATACCTTTGGATGTTAGAAGACACCATTCACTTAAAAGGACCCTACATTGTCTTCCAGCGCTGTAAGGTGCCTTACGGCAGAGCACCACTTAGTAAACATGCTACAGTATGTCCTATATGCTATAGAATTGGTTTCTCATTATTGCTCATGTGTTTCTCCCTGGGCAGAACAGCAGCCAGTGCATTAAAAAAATTGCTCATCCAGGGACTGGCAGAGCAGGATGCCCTTATTTTGGAGAACAGCAATATGTGGGGCGATCTCCAAAAGGCAGAAACCCATCATGATGCTGTGATACTGGTGGCAAGGTAAGACTTTGTCCTCCTGCTAACATCATGGGAGGGAGAATAAAGTGTCAGTATTGCTACTTATCCAAGCATAAGCAAGTTTTAGAGGTGGCTCTCACAGTTTCCTATCGCAACAGATAGGAAAGAGATATCAGTCATGGAACTGAAGTCACAGTGAAGAAGGAAGAGGTAGATGTTTGAGTCATATGGAAGTTTACCAAGTTACCAATGAATACAGTTCAATATTCAATATTCAATATGTTCAGTAGCAGTTTTCTTCTTGCTAGAGAAGATCTTTCCTCCACTAATTTCAATGGACCATAACATGGAGAAGAAAGCTTTGCCGCATATTAAGTGTATAAGAAGGAAGTGTCTGAATCTTTATTCCACACAATAATGATATAATTTCTCTGCAGTATTCTCCACACTTTACCCATTAAAACTTTTTATTTTAGAGTTATTGCCCAGACGAAGCCGTACCATATGAGCCGGTTCATCATGGGTCTCCTGCCTCCCCCAAATCACCCACCGTCATCCACTGTCCTGGCATTTTATACAGAGGTGAGTTTAAAAAAAGCATCTCTGTTACTGTATATGAAATATTAGTACGCACCCATTGGAATGTATTCAATATTGATACTGTATATAGTGAAAGGATTCTCACCCAGAGTGCAAGGGAAATCTGGTGTGCCGCGACCCTTTGCCATGGGTACAACGGCCCCAGGGGAATAACTTTGTTATTTGCACATCTCGCACAGCCTGGAGATGTAGAGGCTGCGATCTGCCTCTCCTCTCTCAGCCAGGCACAGAGGCTGTGATCCAACTCTCCCCTCTCAGCCTGGCATAGAGGCTGTGATCCGCCTCTCCTCTCTCAATCTGGCACAGAGGCTGCAATCCGCCTCTCCTCTCTCATCATGGCACAGAGGCTGCAATCCGCCTCTCCTCTCAGCCCGGCACACAGGCTGTGATCCACTTCGCCTCTCTCAGCCCGGCACAGAGGCTGCAATCCACCTCTCTCAGCCCGGCGCAGAGGCTGCGATCCGCCTCTCGTCTCTCAGCCCGGGCACATAGGCTGCGGTCCAACTATCCTCTCTCAGCCCGGCACACAGGCTGCAATCCACCTCTCCTCTCTCAACCCGGCACACAGGCTGCGATCCACCTCTCCTCTCTCAGCCCGGCACACAGGCTGCGATCCACCTCTCCTCTCTCAGCCCGGCACAGAGGCTGCGATCCATCTCTCTCAGGTTGGCACAGAGGCCGAGATCTGCCTCTCAGCCCAGCTCTGTGGCGACATGAGTAGCAGCTAAGTGGCGGCTTTGATTTGGTCGTGGTAAAACGGTTGCGGCCAAATGTCCTAGACCAATGTTTCAGGTGTGTTGGAAGGTGGGTAGAAAGAGGGAAGTAGAAAGGGTTTTGTGTGGAGAGGAGAGTGTGATGGCTACTGTATGCGCATGGGGTGTGTGCATATGTGTGTAAGTGAGGACTGGATAAGTGATGTCTGAAGAGCAGGGGTGCCCCAAAGTTTTAAAAATTCTTCAGGGGTGCCTCTGCTCAAAAATGTTTGAGAACCGGCTGTATAATGTATTAATAACGAGCTGATTCAACATGCACTCTTCTGTGTCAATATCCCATATTAACATTACTGATTTCCACTGAATTCTCTGTACATATAAAACATGCTCTTTGTTTAGCTCCTGTGTTATCCAGAGCTCCTGGAAAAGTCCCAGCAAAAGCTAATTATCCAAATGATGCTGCGAGCGAAACCAACAGGAAAAGACGTAGAAATACTCAGGATAAGAGCCCTTTGGAATGTGTGCAGCCACATACCTGATAAGGTGAGACATCTGCTCTACCACCCATCTCAGCATAGTAACAGACTCATTTAGAAGGTACCTATGGCTCATGAGTCGTTCCCTCTGACTGCAGGGTGACAGGCACAATGACAGAAGAACTAATGTTCCATATAATCACCCTCTTTGTTGAGACAGAGGGTAAAGGATCTACAGTCCATCTATCTATTCTTCTGAACACAAGGTGACCCAAGCACAAAGGGATATATTGTCTATTGCATGGTCCACCTATTGTTTCCTTTCACTCCCTTTACATAGTGACATAAAGACAACCGTTATAAATAGTATCCAGGAATTTATACTGCTACACGTTGCATCAGTTTGCTGCTGATCCATCTTTTTTAGTGCTTCAGAGCACTGTATCGCTGTCCCTCCCAGCTCTGAAAGCTCAGTTATCAATGTGCCTCTTCTCTGCGAAGGTAAAAAAGTATAAGAAGGAAATGCAGGCCATCATCAAAGCCGGGCTGCATAACATGGACACGGACATTGTCCTGGAAGCGATGAAAACAGCCGGGCAAATGGCCATTCTGCTGGAAAAGAAAGACATGGGGACCCTATACCATGATGCCCTGGTTCAGATCGAAGCCTTTAAAAATTATGTAAGTAATCCCAATCCCAAATCAACACCCTTTCCTTAACATGATCCCTGCAATGCTACATTAGTAACGATTCTCCAACAGAGACAGAAAACTGTCAGTGTCCATAGGAGAACTGGGATTTGTGCAGATGAGTCAGTATGAGGTGGCCACTGATCCTTAGCTATTTGGGGCAGGGAATTGTTAGCTCTTTGCTACTGAAGGGCACACAGCAAGTGACAGACATGTGAGGTCTCAGCTGAGTGACACTTCTCTGCTTTCTGCCCAAAGGAAGACCCCACTATGCGATGCCAGGCCGTGCAGTTGCTGAAGGAGTTGGCACGGTCTACAAAACTAAACAAAAGAGGAGCATTTTCCAATATCATGGAGAAAAGCCTTTTATATTTACTGTACCAGCTTCAAGACAAGGACAGGGCCTAATGAAAGCAAAGGGATTATTTCCTGGATAAATATGTAGTTTTTAACCAGGGTTTACACCAGTTATGCAGTTGGAAGTAAACAAACCCCTTAAACGGCAAGATGGGCTCTACAATCCTTTTTGGCAGCGAAGGGATTAAGATGCTGGAAGGTTAGGGGTTTGAATCCGACATCATGCACAGACCTTATCCAACACATCCCTGTGTTTGGATCTCCACAGGGCATCACTTCTCTCTTTGGTGTGCGCGGAGAGCTATATGGACAATGCTCTGCCTTTTGTATACATGAGTTGTATCATACAGTCACCGCCATGCAATTGCACCCTTGAAGATCTTTGTGTCATCCCCCACAGGTAAAATCATCCAGAGGGATCATTCTGGAAGCGATGACCAAAGATCAAATTACCAGCGACATCTTCCCTAAAATAGCCTGTATGTTGCTCCATCAGATTGCCAGAAACATCCAGAAAGATGAAGCATCGGCAATAAGGTAAGAGCTAATAAGAATGGCATGTTAGGGCCTGGCAGCAAATTGCTTTGAATATAGATTCCAGTAATCAGTCAGTGTTATACCCATTCCTCACTGCATGAGAACTTTGTGGGGAAAAACTTTAATCCAGAATGTACTGTACTTGGGTATCAAGAAAGAACAAAGTATACACCCTTTCTAGTCAGCACATGCATATAAACACATTCAAAATGTTTGGGACAATTCACTCCTAAAGATACTGTAGATGTTCTGCGATTTGTGGTCCATTTGATTGAAGAAGACTTCATATCTTACAATGCCAAAGACAGAGGTTCATATTTACTAAGCGGTGCTATTCCATCAGATACCTTTGGATGTTAGAAGACACCATTCACTTAAAAGGACCCTACGTTGTCTTCCAGCGCTGTAAGGTGCCTTATGGCAGAGCACCACTTAGTAAACATGCTACAGTATGTCCTATATGCAACAGAATTGGTTTCTCATTATTGCTCATGTGTTTCTCCCTGGGCAGAACATCAGCCAGTGCATTAAAAAAATTGCTCATGCAGGGACTGGCAGAGCAGGATGCCCTTATTTTGGAGAACAGCAATATGTGGGGCGATCTCCAAAAGGCAGAAACCCATCATGATGCTGTGATACGGGTGGCAAGGTAAGACTTTGTCCTCCTGCTAACATCATGGGAGGGAGACTAAAGTGTCAGTATTGCTACTTATCCAAGCATAAGCAAGTTTTAGAGGTGGCTCTCACAGTTTCCTATCGCAAGAGATAGGAAGGAGATATCAGCCATGGAACTGAAGTCACAGCGAAGAAGGAAGAGGTAGATGTTTGAGTCATATGGAAGGTTACCAAGTTACCAATGACTACAGTTCAATATTCAATATTCAATATGTTCAGTAGCAGTTTTCTTCTTGCTAGAGAAGATCTTTCCTCCACTAATTTCAATGGACCAAAACATGGAGAAGAAAGTTTTGCCGCATATTAAGTGTATAAGAAGGAAGTGTCTGAATCTTTATTCCAGCACAATAATGATATCATTTCTCTGCAGTATTCTCCACACTTTACCCATTAAAACTTTTTATTTTAGAGTTATTGCCAAGACGAAGCCGTACCATATGAGCCGATTCATCATGGGTCTCCTGCCTCCCCCATATCACCCACCGTCATCCACTGTCCTGGCATTTTATACAGAGGTGAGTTTAAAAAAAGCATCTCTGTTACTGTATATGACATATTAGTACGCACCCATTGGAATGTATTCAATATTGATACTGTAAATAGTGAAGGGATTCTCACCCAGAGTGCAAGGGAAATCTGGTGTGCCGCGACCCTCTGCCATGGGTACCACGGCCCCAGGGGAATAACTCTGTTATTTGCACATCTCGCACTGCCTGGAGATGTAGAGGCTGCGATCTGCCTCTTCTCTCTCAGCCAGGCACAGAGGCTGTGATCCAACTCTCCCCTCTCAGCCTGGCATAGAGGCTGTGATCCGCCTCTCCTCTCTTGACCCTGCATAGAGGCTGCGATCTGCCTCTCTCTCTCATCCCGGGAACAGAGACTGCAATCCGCCTCTCCTCACTCATCACGGCACAGAGGCTGCGATCCGCCTCTCCTCTCTCAGCACAGCACAGAGGCTGCAATCCGCCTCTTCCCTCTCGACAACGGCCCCAGGGGAATAACTTTGTTATTTGCACATCTCGCACAGCCTGGAGATGTAGAGGCTGCGATCTGCCTCTCCTCTCTCAGCCAGGCACAGAGGCTGTGATCCAACTCTCCCCTCTCAGCCTGGCATAGAGGCTGTGATCCGCCTCTCCTCTCTCAATCTGGCACAGAGGCTGCAATCCGCCTCTCCTCTCTCATCATGGCACAGAGGCTGCAATCCGCCTCTCCTCTCAGCCCGGCACACAGGCTGTGATCCACTTCGCCTCTCTCAGCCCGGCACAGAGGCTGCAATCCACCTCTCTCAGCCCGGCGCAGAGGCTGCGATCCGCCTCTCGTCTCTCAGCCCGGGCACATAGGCTGCGGTCCAACTATCCTCTCTCAGCCCGGCACACAGGCTGCAATCCACCTCTCCTCTCTCAACCCGGCACACAGGCTGCGATCCACCTCTCCTCTCTCAGCCCGGCACACAGGCTGCGATCCACCTCTCCTCTCTCAGCCCGGCACAGAGGCTGCGATCCATCTCTCTCAGGTTGGCACAGAGGCCGAGATCTGCCTCTCAGCCCAGCTCTGTGGCGACATGAGTAGCAGCTAAGTGGCGGCTTTGATTTGGTCGTGGTAAAACGGTTGCGGCCAAATGTCCTAGACCAATGTTTCAGGTGTGTTGGAAGGTGGGTAGAAAGAGGGAAGTAGAAAGGGTTTTGTGTGGAGAGGAGAGTGTGATGGCTACTGTATGCGCATGGGGTGTGTGCATATGTGTGTAAGTGAGGACTGGATAAGTGATGTCTGAAGAGCAGGGGTGCCCCAAAGTTTTAAAAATTCTTCAGGGGTGCCTCTGCTCAAAAATGTTTGAGAACCGGCTGTATAATGTATTAATAACGAGCTGATTCAACATGCACTCTTCTGTGTCAATATCCCATATTAACATTACTGATTTCCACTGAATTCTCTGTACATATAAAACATGCTCTTTGTTTAGCTCCTGTGTTATCCAGAGCTCCTGGAAAAGTCCCAGCAAAAGCTAATTATCCAAATGATGCTGCGAGCGAAACCAACAGGAAAAGACGTAGAAATACTCAGGATAAGAGCCCTTTGGAATGTGTGCAGCCACATACCTGATAAGGTGAGACATCTGCTCTACCACCCATCTCAGCATAGTAACAGACTCATTTAGAAGGTACCTATGGCTCATGAGTCGTTCCCTCTGACTGCAGGGTGACAGGCACAATGACAGAAGAACTAATGTTCCATATAATCACCCTCTTTGTTGAGACAGAGGGTAAAGGATCTACAGTCCATCTATCTATTCTTCTGAACACAAGGTGACCCAAGCACAAAGGGATATATTGTCTATTGCATGGTCCACCTATTGTTTCCTTTCACTCCCTTTACATAGTGACATAAAGACAACCGTTATAAATAGTATCCAGGAATTTATACTGCTACACGTTGCATCAGTTTGCTGCTGATCCATCTTTTTTAGTGCTTCAGAGCACTGTATCGCTGTCCCTCCCAGCTCTGAAAGCTCAGTTATCAATGTGCCTCTTCTCTGCGAAGGTAAAAAAGTATAAGAAGGAAATGCAGGCCATCATCAAAGCCGGGCTGCATAACATGGACACGGACATTGTCCTGGAAGCGATGAAAACAGCCGGGCAAATGGCCATTCTGCTGGAAAAGAAAGACATGGGGACCCTATACCATGATGCCCTGGTTCAGATCGAAGCCTTTAAAAATTATGTAAGTAATCCCAATCCCAAATCAACACCCTTTCCTTAACATGATCCCTGCAATGCTACATTAGTAACGATTCTCCAACAGAGACAGAAAACTGTCAGTGTCCATAGGAGAACTGGGATTTGTGCAGATGAGTCAGTATGAGGTGGCCACTGATCCTTAGCTATTTGGGGCAGGGAATTGTTAGCTCTTTGCTACTGAAGGGCACACAGCAAGTGACAGACATGTGAGGTCTCAGCTGAGTGACACTTCTCTGCTTTCTGCCCAAAGGAAGACCCCACTATGCGATGCCAGGCCGTGCAGTTGCTGAAGGAGTTGGCACGGTCTACAAAACTAAACAAAAGAGGAGCATTTTCCAATATCATGGAGAAAAGCCTTTTATATTTACTGTACCAGCTTCAAGACAAGGACAGGGCCTAATGAAAGCAAAGGGATTATTTCCTGGATAAATATGTAGTTTTTAACCAGGGTTTACACCAGTTATGCAGTTGGAAGTAAACAAACCCCTTAAACGGCAAGATGGGCTCTACAATCCTTTTTGGCAGCGAAGGGATTAAGATGCTGGAAGGTTAGGGGTTTGAATCCGACATCATGCACAGACCTTATCCAACACATCCCTGTGTTTGGATCTCCACAGGGCATCACTTCTCTCTTTGGTGTGTGCGGAGAGCTATATGGACAATGCTCTGCCTTTTGTATACATGAGTTGTATCATACAGTCACCGCCATGCAATTGCACCCTTGAAGATCTTTGTGTCATCCCCCACAGGTAAAATCATCCAGAGGGATCATTCTGGAAGCGATGACCAAAGATCAAATTACCAGCGACATCTTCCCTAAAATAGCCTGTATGTTGCTCCATCAGATTGCCAGAAACATCCAGAAAGATGAAGCATCGGCAATAAGGTAAGAGCTAATAAGAATGGCATGTTAGGGCCTGGCAGCAAATTGCTTTGAATATAGATTCCAGTAATCAGTCAGTGTTATACCCATTCCTCACTGCATGAGAACTTTGTGGGGAAAAACTTTAATCCAGAATGTACTGTACTTGGGTATCAAGAAAGAACAAAGTATACACCCTTTCTAGTCAGCACATGCATATAAACACATTCAAAATGTTTGGGACAATTCACTCCTAAAGATACTGTAGATGTTCTGCGATTTGTGGTCCATTTGATTGAAGAAGACTTCATATCTTACAATGCCAAAGACAGAGGTTCATATTTACTAAGCGGTGCTATTCCATCAGATACCTTTGGATGTTAGAAGACACCATTCACTTAAAAGGACCCTACGTTGTCTTCCAGCGCTGTAAGGTGCCTTATGGCAGAGCACCACTTAGTAAACATGCTACAGTATGTCCTATATGCAACAGAATTGGTTTCTCATTATTGCTCATGTGTTTCTCCCTGGGCAGAACATCAGCCAGTGCATTAAAAAAATTGCTCATGCAGGGACTGGCAGAGCAGGATGCCCTTATTTTGGAGAACAGCAATATGTGGGGCGATCTCCAAAAGGCAGAAACCCATCATGATGCTGTGATACGGGTGGCAAGGTAAGACTTTGTCCTCCTGCTAACATCATGGGAGGGAGACTAAAGTGTCAGTATTGCTACTTATCCAAGCATAAGCAAGTTTTAGAGGTGGCTCTCACAGTTTCCTATCGCAAGAGATAGGAAGGAGATATCAGCCATGGAACTGAAGTCACAGCGAAGAAGGAAGAGGTAGATGTTTGAGTCATATGGAAGGTTACCAAGTTACCAATGACTACAGTTCAATATTCAATATTCAATATGTTCAGTAGCAGTTTTCTTCTTGCTAGAGAAGATCTTTCCTCCACTAATTTCAATGGACCAAAACATGGAGAAGAAAGTTTTGCCGCATATTAAGTGTATAAGAAGGAAGTGTCTGAATCTTTATTCCAGCACAATAATGATATCATTTCTCTGCAGTATTCTCCACACTTTACCCATTAAAACTTTTTATTTTAGAGTTATTGCCAAGACGAAGCCGTACCATATGAGCCGATTCATCATGGGTCTCCTGCCTCCCCCATATCACCCACCGTCATCCACTGTCCTGGCATTTTATACAGAGGTGAGTTTAAAAAAAGCATCTCTGTTACTGTATATGACATATTAGTACGCACCCATTGGAATGTATTCAATATTGATACTGTAAATAGTGAAGGGATTCTCACCCAGAGTGCAAGGGAAATCTGGTGTGCCGCGACCCTCTGCCATGGGTACCACGGCCCCAGGGGAATAACTCTGTTATTTGCACATCTCGCACTGCCTGGAGATGTAGAGGCTGCGATCTGCCTCTTCTCTCTCAGCCAGGCACAGAGGCTGTGATCCAACTCTCCCCTCTCAGCCTGGCATAGAGGCTGTGATCCGCCTCTCCTCTCTTGACCCTGCATAGAGGCTGCGATCTGCCTCTCTCTCTCATCCCGGGAACAGAGACTGCAATCCGCCTCTCCTCACTCATCACGGCACAGAGGCTGCGATCCGCCTCTCCTCTCTCAGCACAGCACAGAGGCTGCAATCCGCCTCTTCCCTCTCGACCCCACACACAGGCTGAGATCCGCCTCTCATCTCTTAGCTGAAACACAGAGGCTGCCATCCGCCTCTCCTCTCTCAGCCCGCACAGAGACTGCAATCCACCTCTCTCAGCCCGGCGCAGAGGCTGCGATCCGCCTCTCTTCTCTTAGCCCAGGCACAGAGGCTGCAATCCACCTCTCTCAGCCCTGCACAGAGGCATGTGATCCGCCTCTCCTCTCTCAGCATGGCACAGAGGCTGCGATCCGCCTCTCTTCTCTTAGCCCAGGCACAGAGGCTGCAATCCACCTCTCTCAGCCCTGCTCAGAGGCATGCGATCCGCCTCTCCTCTCTCAGCATGGCACAGAGGCTGCGATCCACCTCTTATCTCTCAGCCCGGGCACAGAGGCTGCCATCTGCCTCTCCTCTCAGCCCGGCACAGAGGCTGCAATCCACCTCTCCCAGCCCGGCACAGAGGCTACGATCAACCTCTCCTCTCTCAGCCCGGCGCAGAGGTTGCGATCCGCCTCTCTCAGGCTGGCAGAGAGGCTGCGATCCGCCTCTCTCAGGCTGGCACAGAGGCTGAGATCTGCCTCTCAGCCCAGCTCTGTGGCGACATTAGTAACAGCTAAGTGACGGCTGTGATTTGGTCGTGGTAAAACTTTTGCGGCCAAATGTCCTAGACCAATGTTTCAGGTGTGTTGGAAGGTGGGAAGAAAGAGGGAAGTAGAAAGGGTTTTGTGTGGGGAGGAGAGTGTGATGGCTACTGTATGCGCATGGGGTGTGTGCATATGTGTGTAAGTGAGGACTGGATAAGTGATGTCTGAAGAGCAGGGGTGCCCCAAAGTTTAAAAAATTCTTCAGAGGTGCCTCGGCTCAAAAATGTTTGAGAACCGACTGTATAATGTATTAATAACGAGCTGATTCAACATGCACTTTTCTGTGTCAATATCCCATATTAACATTACTGATTTCCACTGAATTCTCTGTACATATAAAACATGCTCTTTGTTTAGCTCCTGTGTTATCCAGAGCTCCTGGAAAAGTCCCAGCAAAAGCTAATTATCCAAATGATGCTACGAGCGAAACCAACAGGAAAAGACGTAGAAATACTCAGGATAAGAGCCCTTTGGAATGTGTGCAGCCACATACCTGATAAGGTGAGACATCTGCTCTACCACCCATCTCAGCATAGTAACAGACTCATTTAGAAGGTACCTATGGCTCATGAGTCGTTCCCTCTGACTGCAGGGTGACAGGCACAATGACAGAAGAACCAATGGTCCATATAATCACCCTCTTTGGTAAGACAGAGGGTAAAGGAATCTACAGTCCATCTATCTTTTCTTCTCACTACAAGGTGACACAAGCACAAAGGGATATATTGTCCATTGCATCTTTATCTCCCATCACAGTGACACAGTGACAGGAAAAGATGGGTTTTATGGTCCACCTATTGTTTCCTTTCACTCCCATTACATAGTGACTTAGAGACACCAGTTATTAATAGTATCCTGGAATTTATATTGCTATACGTTCTTCGGTTTGCTGCTGATCCATCTTTGTTAGTGCTTCAGAGCACTGTATCGCTGTCCCTCCCAGCTCTGAAAGCTCAGGTATCAATGTGCCTCTTCTCTGTGAAGGTAAAAAAGTATAAGAAGGAAATGCAGGCCATCATCAAAGCCGGGCTGCATAACATGGACCCGGACATTGTCCTGGAAGCGATGAAAACAGCCGGGAAAATGGCCCTACTGCTGAAAAAGAAAGGCATGGGGACCCTATACCATGATGCTCTGGTTCAATGCCAAACCTATATAGATTATGTAAGTAATCCCAATCCCAAATCAACACCCTTTCCTTAACATGATCCCTGCAATACTACATTAGTAACGATTCTCCAACAGAGACAGAAAACTGTCAGTGTCCATAGGAGAACTGGGATTTGTGCAGATGAGTCAGTATGAGGTGGCCACTGATCCTTAGCTATTTGGGGTAGGGGATTGTTTGCTCTTCACTAGTGAAGGGCACACAGCAATTGACAGACATGTGAGGTCTCAGCTGAGTGACACTTCTCTGCTTTCTGCCCAAAGGAAGACCCCACTATGCGATGCCAGGCCGTGCAGTTGCTGGGGGAGTTGGCTCGGTCTACAAAAGTAAACAAAAGAGGAGCATTTTCCAATATTGTGGAGAAAAGTCTTTTATATTTACTGTACCAGCTTCAAGACAAGGACATAACCATTGTAGAGGTGAGGACAGAGACATACACAGAAGAGACATATGTTTCAGCAAGTGTTTAGCCTTCCACCAAGGGGTGACAAAGGCTGAAGGGATGTATGGCACATCAAATCTGTCTACATGTGTTCAACCATCACCAATGTTTCATCCCCTCACTTAGAGATTGGGTTCCCCAGCTATTGAGATGCACAGTGAAAGAAGGGATATGATATGAAGACGTTTCCCAAAGGAGATTGTGTTTTATTTCCTCACCGCACAAAGCTAGGGTTAATAGTTCAGCTATGCGTCCGTGTGAAAAGCACTCTGGCCTTTACAAAGAATCCCTCTCTAAGCCTCAGTATACTGTATATTCTTGTAAAAAGCATTAACCCTACATTATTATAATTATAATCGTTTATTTGTGTAGCCCCGGTGTCCTCTGGCTCCAAGAGACCCCCTCTCTAGTCAGCCGAGCGGTCGCGGGTCCCGCCGGAGTCAGCGACGGGCCCGTCTGCTGCTTGCAATGGTGGGGGCCAGTGCAGGGAGCGCTCGGCATCCCTGGAGCCCCGGCGGCGCACCCGGCTAGCGGGGGCCGCCATTGCAAGTACTCGCGCATGTGCAGTGATCGCGCATGTGCAGAAGGCTCACAGGAGCCAGGACGAGTTGCGCATGCGCAAGGAGAGCACGAGGAGAGCCCGCGAAACCCTAGCCTACCAGGGAAGGCTCAACGCAGGGACTACGAGTCCCATGAGCCTCTGAGCACCCCACGTGAGGCCAGGGAGCCAATAGTGCTTAGGATCTCCCTGCAGAGAGGTTTTTAGATACATTTCGTGCGCTGAGCCCACGCTAGTTCAGTTGGAGCTGGGAGCTAGAAGGGGAAGGAAGGGTGTAGGGAGCAAGTGGCTCCTGCACCAGGTAAGGTTCCCCAGGTCCCAGACAGGCCCCAACTCCCCACTTGGTTAGGGGGTAATTAATAAGGGACGGCCCCAGGTTAGGGACCCTGCCCTTAGGTTCGTGTGTGTGTGTGTCTTGTCAGTGTCACGGCTGTCAGTGCTGTGAGTGCTGACAAGAGGGCATCGTGTGTGTGTGCAGCATGTTCACTGCAGGCACCAAGCAGGTTGCAGTGCGTTGCTGCAGGTGTTGAGTATTAGGTAGAAGTTAGTCAGAGGGGACCCGGGTGGTACGAGAGAGGTAGTGTGGTTGCTGGAGGGTCGGTGACCCACCTGCATAGGACAGGCTACCCTGTAGGCCCCTATGAGTTTCCCCTGAAGTCACTTAAGGTTGCTGTGCTGTCGGGATGGCCTATAGTAGCAGCGAACATCACCTTCACTATTAGTGTTAGTTAGGGACTCCGCAGATGCTGTGCGTCCGTCCAGAGGGTTGGGCGCCGATCATTGTCGTTGCTGCCGAGGCCATCCGGGTGGGATCGCCCCGGATGGTAGTTCCTGTGTTCACCCGTCATCGGATCCTTTGCGAAGCTCCTTTGCAGGCCCGAGCACTTGAGTGCTCGGCAGGTAACTCTTATCAACAAGTGCACCAACAATTCTATGTGTTTATGGGACTAGTGACTGCGCAGTCACCCATATCTCTCCCTCAAAGGGTGCGGAACATATTGCGTGGGGTTCTTGGACACGGGGTGGGATCACCCGGTGTAGGTGGGAGCATCCTGTGAGACGCATTAGTTAGTGTCTCCTCTAGAGAGGAACACCTGTTGATCTGTTGATTTATGATAAGTACATGCTATGCAGTAAAACCAGATCTGTTTTACCACTGTTTGCTGAGTGATATATATATTGTCCTGCGAGGAACCACTCCCCCTCTGGTGGGAGCCATCGCAGGTGGAGGCGCTGCACCGAGTACAGGGTTACTCATATATACATACCGCAGGTTCCCCGTGGCGGAAGCTCAGCTCTCCTGGGAGCCTAACAGGTAAAGCACCACACCTGGTAACAGTAGGTTCTCCGCACTCACACTATATCTGCGATTGGGTGGGGGTGAATACCCGTTACATTTGTAAAAAGCCAACATATTCTGCACGCAGTACAATGGGGTACAGAGATATGCATATTTTATAGCCAGAATGATGTACCAAATACGGACAAACATCCGCTAAATCAAATACAGAAGGTAATGAGTGGTCTTCTCCTGAGAGCTTGCAGTCTTCATCGTTCCTTTGGCATAACTTCTTTTCTTTGTAGTCAGTGTCTCCAGCTAGTACCTAAATCCTGTAATTGGCATCAGGGAAGGGCAGTTAAGAGATACATTTTGTTTCGCTGGAGATTTACTTCCATTCTATCGTGCTAACCTTTCTGTTGTCCCATATGGTCTGGCCTCATACTGAACATGAACCCTTTCTGTGCAGGAATGTAACACACCAGGTCATACTCAGTCTCTATTATGGGGGTTCCACAGACCAAAGAATGACATACATCCCACCCCCTCAATTCTAAAGATGTAGACCCATGTTTAATACAGTAACTGGTGATATTACATGCTGCCATATACTGTAATGAAACTTGTGTATTCCTAATACTTTTCTGCTTATACTGTACCTAGTGTAAAGTTTTTCTTTCAAAGAGAATGGGGTCTCAAAATAAGATCATTGCCCAAATATTTTCTAACCAACTCATATGATCAATAGAGAGAACAGGACTATTGTTTGAAGGGCAGCAAGGTAGGCAGCAGTGCGATAGCTACCGCCTGAGATGACTGGGCACATCCTGGGGGCCCTAGCTCAGGGGTGGGGGGGCGTTCCGAAGGGAGTCATTACACCACTGGTAGGCAGGGCACAGTTCAGGCATAGTAATGTTCTGCACATGTTAATGTTTAGATTCTGTGTCTTTGAGGTGATGAGCGGATGTGACAGGAACATGACTAGTGTTTGGTTGTATTTTTCAGACAGCTGCATCAACGCTGCACAGCTGCCTTCCCTTTGTGGGGTGTGACAAAACCAGGATGGTGATGGAGAGTGAGGGAAATGACCTCTGTCAGCAGGAAACCTATCCGGCCAGGGTAAGTGAGCCGCTGAAATAAGGGAAGATCTACAGATATGGGAGGATAACGGATACACTGTGTGTGTGTGTGTGTGTGTGTGTGTGTGTGTGTGTGTGTGTGTGTGTGTGTGTGTGTGTGTGTGTGTGTGTGTATCAGGTAGTAATAAATTGTGCACTCAAAAGTGAAAACTAACTGTTATAATGAGATCCACTATAATGTATGTCTGTGCTAAATATCTATCTATCTATCTATCTATCTATCTATCTATCTATCTATCTATCTATCTATCTATCTATCTATATATAGTGGTATTACCATATTGGAGTCCAGCAAATAGGAGACAGCACACCAGGAATGATTTTCAAATGGTAGTTTGTATTGAAGAAAAATACAGGCACCTCAGCCAACGTTTCGGTCTGCGGAGAGCACAGCCCTGAGGAAGGTCACTTTGAGATATATATATATCTCAAAAACAAATATTCAATACCGTCTGTGGCTAACGAAAGGCTTTTATTTGTGCGCGCTTTCGAGGCACACTGATCTCTTCTTCGAGCGATGTTACAATGGATAAAGCAAGAGGTTTTACTTTAATTTGTAACATCGCCGAAGATGAGATCAGTGTCTCTCGAAAGCTCGCACAAATAAAAGCATTTCATTAGCCACAGAACGGTATTGAGTATTTGTTTTTGATTATTAAGCTCGGCTAACACGGTACCGATACCTCTACATATATATATATATATATATATATATATATATATATATATATATATATATATATATATGTATAACCAGTATAACCAACCTCACACTGATGAGACCCATTGAGTTTGAAACGGCTGTCTGGAGGTGAGTTTACTGGCTATGCACCTTAACCCAGGCTGTGCTCAAAAGCTGTGATATGGAGCAAGCATTACCTTACAGGGGACCATGTCATATGGTTTTGAAGCAAAAGGTGGCACTGTGTGCTCATTTGCATGTCCTTTCCCAGAATCCCTTGCTGCTGTGGAAGCACTGTGTGCTGGGTGATAATGGTGAAAGGCAGGATTGCAGACCTGTCTAAGACTTAACTATATAAATATATATATACATATATATATTGTATGTCTGCGCTAAATATCTATGATTTATGGGATTATATATATATATATACAGATGAACCCCGTTATAGCGTGACCCGTTATAACGCGAAATCGGTCATAACGCGGTTTTCACTGTTTTCACTCTAACTGCACACACTCTCACTGCTCACTGCACACTGCTCACTGCTCACAGCACACTGCTCACAGCACACTGCACACACTCTCACTGCACACACTCACTGCACACTGCACACACTCTTACTGCACACTGCTCACAGCACACTGCACACACTCCCAGCACACACTCTCACTGCACACACTCTCACTGCACACACTCTCACTGCACACTACAGACACTCTCACTGCACACTGCACACTGCACACACTCTCACTGCACACTGCACACTGCACACACTCTCACTGCACACTCTCACTGCACGCACTCTCACTGCACGCACTCTCACTGCACGCACTCTCACTGCACACACTCACTGCACACACACTCACTGCACACTCTGCACACTTCACACACTCTCACTGCACACTGCACACACCACACTGCACATACTCCCAGCACTCACTGCACACTGCACACACTCTCACTGCACACTGCACACACTCTCACTACACACACTCTCACTGCACGCACTCTCACTGCATGCACTCTCATGCAGTGACTCTCTCACTGCACACACTCTCACTGCACACACTCTCACTGCACACACTCTCACTGCACACACTCTCACTGCACACACACTCACTGCACACACACTCACTGCACACACACTCACTGCACACACTGCACACTGCACACACTCTCACTGCACACTCTCACAGCACACTCTCACAACACACAGCACACAGCGCACACAGCACACACAGCACACAGCACTCACAGCACACTCTCACAGCACACAGCACTCACAGCACACTCTCACAGCACACTCACAGCACACAGCACTCACAGCACACTCTCATAGCACACAGCACTCACAGCACACAGCTAGGGGGAGGGGGTCCATGCTTCTGAATGGGACCCCACCAGATTAATCCTTCGGTTCCACGTTGACATTAAGTCTTATTATTTCTGTACACACACATTGGTATTGCGCTCATTATCTAACTATAGTATGACTGTTTTTGGTTGGGATTTTCAGGTACCAACAGCACTGCGCTGCCTTTTTCCTTTTTCTGCCGTACTATCTGACATACTATCGGAGGTTTCAGTGACAAACCTTGTGAGAATGAATCAAGGATACCTGATAGATATCACTGGATCCCTGGTAAATAAGCATCAGGGACATGTGGTTGCATGGGGAGGTGGTCAACATGGGGTTAAGTGGAAGAGCTCTTTATTGAGGTATCACTGAGCAGAGGGAGACAGGGGAATGTAAAAGGATCTGCCACAGGACGCAGAATGTGTGAGGAGGGATAGGAATATACAAGGATTATGCCTCATTGGTGGATGCATGCGATGGCTCAGGATCGTACAAGAGATGCTGCTCATAAGAGGGTAGTTAGAATCTGACAAGAAACCTGCGCTGGAAAGGCAGAGTGTTGCTGTAAATAACAGTCAGGGTCATACACAGGATCTACTCATGGGACGGCAGAGTGTGAATGGAAGCTGAAGAACATGCAAGAAATCTGATTGGAGGCAGTAGGCTGAGTGAGAGAGTAGGGCCACAGTCACAAGGGGCTCTTCTCTGGAGAGATGGGCCTGGAATATACAAGGGGTTTAGCTTGATGGGACAAAAGCACATCATTCTCTCTGACTGGATGGAGCAGACATGGTTGTAGTCACAGGTTCTACTGAGCAAGGACAGATATATTATGTAAGAGAAGAAGAGCAGACGGTTGGGGAAGTTGGGCACTTACATATTATTGTTCTTAAGGGAAACAGCTGCCATAAAATGATATGATAGTGTGGTACAATATAAACTAGAGTCAGATTAGGATTTATTAATTGCCACTCGCATGGCATTGGATATATTAGCAGCCAGCACATTATCATCTATGTCCATGTGGATATCCAGAATAAATGAAGGTGTTTTTTGGATGTGTTTTCAGATAACAGAACGCCCGCACTTGATCTCCCAGCTTCTGCGAGAGGCGACCTCCCATCTGGGTAAAGAACCCTTCCAAACCCAAGCTGTCAACCTGATCGGTGAGAAACCATTATACAGTATGAGAGGGGGGAACTGTGGGGGAGCAAGGAGGGGAGGACAGAAAGCTATTAGACCACAGGAAGAGGGTGGAGGTATTGATTGGTGGTGTAAGGGAGTTATTGGGGCATGAGTGAGAGCAATACTAGAACAGCTATTGTAATGAGTTTTACAATGATGCAGCTCAAATGGTCTAATAATGAGTTTGGGATGCTGAAAATTGAGCTCTGAGTTTGATAGTGGGTATTAGAGCAGATAAAAAAATGTGTTACAGTATAAGAGAGAGAGATAGAGATACCGATACCGGGGAACCTACAGAGAAAGGTACTGGGTACTAGCAGCTGTAAGAGAGCATGAATGGATCACACTGCTAGAGGGGATTGTAGAGTGAAAAGAAAAGCTTTAAGGATAGGATGTCTCTGTATAGCAGGGGATCTCAACTTCAGTCCTCAAAACCCCTCAACAAGTCAGCTTTTATGGATATCACAGTCAAAGACTGGGCCACTGATTGAGCCACCTGTGGTGCAGCAAGGACTGATTGAGCCACGTGTGCTGAAGCTGGAATATCCATAACACCTGACCTGTTGGGGGGTCTTGAGGGCTGAAGTTGAGAACCCCTGCTATAAAGAAAGCAGCTCTGGTGCTGAGGGAAGGGTGAAAGTGTTATTTGGCAGACATGGGAACTCTCTGGTCTATCAGCATGGACCATAGCATGTCTGTGAAACTCTCTCTACAGATAACATAATGCATGTGTGCTATGAGGATGATTACAGTCTGATAGACTTGGAAGATATGTGGGAGGTAAGTGAAAGGCGGACATTGCAGGCCTAATCCTGTGACTTCTGCAATTCTATGAATGTACAGATATGTTCACAATGCTGCCTTGTCTTTGGCTTTTTTTCTTACAATCCCCAAGACCTTATTATTAACCATTAGAAACCTTTAATATCATTATCTATCCCTTCCCACTTATTTATAATTTCCCATACATACTGTATGTATTATTAGAATGTAATGTTTGCATGGCGTTTTCAATATCCCAAATGTGACTCTTTTGAGCCCTTAGATTTGCGCAGCTTTGCATATGGCAGATTAACTCATGGTTTCACCCTCTCTTTGCAGCTGTATTCATCGGCATGTATAGCTCCAGCCCACGAATGCGCTGTGAGGCAGAAAAGCTGGTAAAGAGTCTACTTGCCGTTGCCATGCCGGGGACTGATCCAGTGTCGGCTGATGGGAGACATTGAAGGACAAGGAGTGGGATGGAAAGGGACAAAAAATGGCAATAAATATGTAAATAATCTAAATGCATCAGTCGTATATTCATTTTACCATCTACATAAAGGGGGAGAGGAGGGGGAGAACGTGACGAGTGTGTGTTTGTACCAATGAGAGAAGAAAAGGGGATGGTGTGATTGGGTCTTATTGAGGAGGTGGTGTAGTGGAGTAAGTGCAAATGGCAAAAAAAAGTGGTTAAAGTGTACAGCAAATAAAAATTCCCTTTGTGGGTATATTTGCATGTCTCAGATTGGTCTGCAACCCTGTCTTTCCCCATTATCTCTGTAGCCCCTTTCCCCCGTGTCTGGGAAGGAATAACCAGTACTTCTATTACCTGTTGGCTACCAGGAGACCTGAACCTCCGCCACTGGGAGCCTGGGGTGATATCTCGTTCGTCTCGGTGCAGCACCTCCATCTGTGAGGGATCCCAACGTGGTGGAGTAGACCACCTCACAGGAACAATACCAGTAATACACACACTCGGGTATATAATAACAACCTTCACTGAACACACAAGAAACAGTACCCTGTACCACACAGTATAATATGCCCAACCTAGTACCACCAGTGAGTGTCCCCACAGTATATAGGGTGTGTGTCACCAATAAACTGATGTACTTTTCCCCCAATGTCAGGGCCCACCCAAAAGTGTAGGAGATAGCGTTATCCGGTGTAATGTTGGTGCACTTGTTGAGGTACCTGCCCGGGGATCCAGCACCCAGGTACTGAATATTTACAAAGGGGATCCGTCTGATCCAATGTTATCGTCGTCAGCGATGGTGTCCACCTCCACGTGTGGTGAACTCCCGCTGGATGGTATCACCATAAAGAGTCTCTTATAATGAAGGTTGTCTGGTCCCAGACCACAGGCCGCAATCACCGCGTGGCATCTCACCGGTGCTATACATTGACTATGAGCAGCTTCTGGAGAAGGGTCCCTAGCTATGGGCTTTCCCTGTAGCAGCCACAACCGGTAATGAGATGCAAATGAGGACACCCTTTACACTCTTTACACTCTTTACCCTTGTCACTCTTTATATTAGCAAATCCACCAGAACTTCACTCCCTTGCTGTGGTCCTGGCGGAATGTGACGCTGCATTGTCATGGCAATGCACATGCACACGCACGCACACTGCCTCCCTCAAATATTGCCGATCTAAGCTATATTCTCGTCAGTCTTGTGGGAAATCCGCCCTGGGCCATTTAGTGCTTATTTATTGGAGGAATATCGGAGAATCGTAACATTTCAGATTGCCTCGGAACCTTCATCAGGTGGAAGAGAAGATACTGTCGCTATCCTGAATAAATGTGTCATTATCGCATTACGTGTGAGAGTGGACAGGAGAAGACTGGGAGTGAAGGGATGCAGCAGAGGACACGGGCAGAGGAAGAGATTTAGTTTCTGTACCAAACGCATGAAGAAAGATGGTCACAGCTTTGAGAATAACCTGAAAATTACTAACGGGTCGGCTTAAACCGGGAATGGACATTATGTTACCGTTATGTTACCGGAGATAATGTATGGTCTCCACCAAGCTAATTATATGCAAAAATAACTGTCATAATTTAGCTCATCAGCATAGGATTCCGTAACGCGCAGCTAACCACAAACGAGGCGCGACCGCGGGGCTGAGGTAGGGAATTGTATAGAACGCCAACCACAACCGCGAGGGCACGTCTTGAGTGTAGGATAGTCATGCAGGCCGGATCAGGGTAACAGAAGACAGCGTAAATGAGGTACTTGCCGGATCTTGGAGTATAGAGCAGCGGATCGTTGGGGTACGTAGCCAGGGTCAGGGTTGCAGAGCGTAGAGTAGTCGTGGAGCCAAGCCAGGGTCAGTGCAGTAGAGAGCAGCGTCATCGTGGTTCCAAAGCCAGGGTCAGTGCAGGAGAGGGTAGAGTAGTCATCCAAAGCCAAGGTCAGTGCAGGAGAGTATCACAGAGTAATAAGCAGGCAGGGTCAGACAGCAGGGTTAAGGCAGACAAGAACTAGGTGATGAGTGCAGCATCACACAAACAGAGGCTATGCTCAGCAATGACTGGGAGCTCTGAGAACATATTGTACCTCCCACCAATGGGAGGCAACCAGGAAGCAGGAGTGTGGTACGGGATAGGCTCCCATATCATGCAGGTGTGTCCTATTATACAGCCAATAGCTACCGCGTCTGAATGTGTGTGTGCACTGCTCGCAACCCACGCAACACGTAGGCGACCCGATCGCGCGCCGTCATCGCGCACCAGAACACCCACGCCAACACGAGGGCGGAGACCAGAGGCGGGACCCGCGGAGAAAGAGGCAAAGAAAGAGGCGGAGCGAAGAGCGCAACCGCGCCATCAGGACGGGGGCAAAGACATGGGGTGGGATCCACGAAGGTAGAGGCTGAGCGAGGGGCATAACAGCGATGCATAGTGGTGATGCCAGGATGGGGGCGGGACTGAGTGGCGGAGACCGCAGACCACCGGGGAGACCGTGTGCCACGCGTCAAGATAGGAGGGGCAAAAGGGCGCCCCATGCCTAGAGACCGAAGGGCACTGCGTAGAACCTGCACGCCGCACTTTAGTACCACCGCCAGGTTGTCCTCGAGTGCCATGGTAGTCCAATGGGCGATAGAGGGTTAAAAGGTCAGGAGCAGCAGAACAGCGAATCCTCAGATTCATGTGCCGTTACCAATGCGTTAACTTTACATTTTAGTTGTGTTAACGTATATAACGTACCACTTTGTAAATCGGTCCCTGAAATAGGGCTTTCGTCAGCGTGAAGAGAGGAGACATAACATAATGTTATTTCCTCGATTTTACCTCAACAGAGTTTAATGAATAAGGGATGATATGAAAATGCCTCATCTGCATATTATTTGTGTAACACTGTTAAGAAATGGGGCTATATTTCTATCCTCCTGGTATAATCCCTGGTAAGGGCATGTTGCCAGGAGTTATCATGGGTTTCCCCCACATCAAGCATTTGCCCTGAGTGGTGGAGGTAGGTCACCTGACCCTGTGTCAAAGCAAGAGAGGTGCCTGCTGATATCATAAAAGAGCAGTGCACTTCCTATTTAGTCTGCTGTTAGTTAGGGAGAAGGAGAGACAGTGTATAGTGAGTTACAGTTGGAGGAGGAGAGTGATCAGCTCATGAGTAGAGCTGATCCAACCATAGTGTAGGGAGGATGACCAGTACCTCTCACCCTGCTTAGGGGGTGAGGGAAGAGTTAGCCCCACTCTGGATGCCCTTGATCCAGAGTGGTGGCAGGGAAAGACCATCCTGAGGGAGAACAGTCAGAGTGGACTGTGCATCCTGTACCTGTCTGCTGCTGCTGTGAATAAAGACTGCTGCTTTTAAAGAAAGAGAACGCTGTGTGAGACTGGAATCTCTCATACCTGTGTGGGAACTCTCTGGTAAGGATTCCACCCGGCATTCCTGGGGCTTACTAAAGATGGAGTCGCTGCACCACAAACTCTATGAAACCAACCTCCTCCCTCCTCTCCTCTCACCAACTACCCCTTCTCTCACCCCACTATCCCTTTCTCTCTCCCCCCCATCACTTCCCTTTAATACCTTATGATGTCCCCAATTCTTTCCTCCTCTCTCTCTCTCTCCTTCTAAGTGACTGGCGATGTTACAGAAAGAGATAACTCCTGGTTTTGAACCAGTTTCACCTGCTGCAAAGGCAGAGTTTTTACCACTAAACTATTCCGTGAAGCCCTAAGGCCGCATCCATAGCAGGGGAAGCCGCGCTGAGCCGTGCGGACGCTCCGCACTGAAGCCCTGCATCCTCAATGAGGATGTCTTTAGAGGGGGCTCCCGCGAGTGTCCGCAGGCATGCTGATGCGGCAGCAATTTTATCCGACAACAAAACTGTTTCCAGACCACGCTGAGGACGTCACGTGAAATGTCCATGATAAGCTCTGGAAAGAGATCGCGCAGCTACTGAACACATCACGTAAGTATTTAAATTTGTGTGATTATTGGTTTTTATTGGCCTGCATCAACACATTCCCCCCCCTACTGCGTAAACATGTGTAATGGGTTTTCTGACTTGGCCTGACCCACCCAATCTCATATTGGCCCCTGTGGTCTAACCAGTCCCCATTACAGTGTGATGTCTGGTGGTGCACCTGTTGGCAACAGGACTCCTGAGACTCCCGCATGATGGTGTGTGGGGATTTGCCAACCCAGACAGGCAGCTGAGGTAGTGTACTTGAGTCCTACCTACTGTATATCCAGTGCAGCGCCTCCACCTCATCAGGATCCCAGCGTGAGCTTGTGGATGGTCCTGGTGAGGAACTCCTCTGTGGTGCTTCTCTCTGTACAATGACTTCACACTTGCACACGAGAGTGTCTTTGATCAGATGCATCTTAATTGGTACGGTGGGCCAGCTGCCCCTCACAGTGGGTATTCTTAGCCTCCCATGTTCACCGCACTTCCCTTTGAAAGGTATGTCTTCCCTTAATTGGTGGATTCCCTATCTCCCCTTAGGGAGATAGTCCCTGTGCCAGGTCCCTGGTCACAGTCTTATAAGCTGTCTCCTCCCAAGCCTGCACTCAGACTTGCTCCTTGTATCATAGCTCTTACATAACCTTCCAACAGCTTCTGAACTCCTCTAACAATTAACTTTTGAACAGTGCTGTGCCTTATGTATCCTCTGGGGGCTGACACAACTCTGACATCACTAATCATGGATTCAGAGCATGTGACCACTCCCATCCATACATAGGGCACCTCACCAGGGGGTGAGGGCAAACCTCCATGATCACTGCTGGCATGCCCATAACTTACCAGGCCTTACTGTCAGCAGGAGAGATGACTGCAGCCATTTTACAGCATGGTTACACATGTGTAATAGCATCCCCCCCTACAGAGTACCCATGTGCCTGTACTTATGTATTTCCACCCCCCCTACAGCATATACTGTACATGTGTATTTGCACCCCCCCTACAGCATACCTATGTGCCTGTACTTATGTATTCCCCCCCAACACTGTATACATGTGTATTTACATCCCCCTACAGCGTACCCATGTGCCTGTACTTATGTATTTCCCCTCCCTACAGCGTATACATGTGTATTTGCATACCCCCCTACAGCGTACCCATGTGCCTGTACTTATGTATTCCCCCCCCACCTCCCTACAGCGTACCCATGTGCCTTTACTTATGTATTTCCCCTCCCTACAGCGTATACATGTGTATTTGCATACCCCCCCTACAGCGTACCCATGTGCCTGTACTTATGTATTCCCCCCTCCTACAGCGTATACATGTATATTTGCACCCCCCCTACAGCGTACCCATGTGCCTGTACTTATGTATTTCCCCCCCACCTCCCTACAGCGTACCCATGTGCTTGTTGTCCATAGTATTCATAGTATAACAAATGCATGTTTAATAGATGTATTATATATGAAAATTCATGGCATGTTTTTTTATTTCTTTTTTGTAGCAGCAATTGCAAAAGGGAAGTGGAAAAACCTTTGTGACGGGTTCCGGCGGGAACTGAAGAAGTTGAACCCACCACGTTCAGGGGACCCTGGACCAAGCAGCGGTGAAGGAACATCGACTTGGCCATATTTTGAGCTAATGAGTTTTCTAAAAGAGCAAATGCTGCCGGCGCAAACTGTATCAAACTTGGAAGACCCCGGAAGCCAAGAAGAACCCTTCCTGGAGTTGTCTTTCGTGGACAATGATCCGTGTACAGAGCCTGTTGCTTCTGTATCAACACAGGAACCTACTGCCAAGAAACAGCGGCCCAACACCGATTTGAAGAGAAAAATGGTCCAAATAGAGGAAAACAAATTTGGACTGATGCAAGCAATGATGCAGAGGACCAATGAAGAATTGGAAATTTTTAAGAGCTTTGTCCCCTATGTTATGCAATTGGACAAATTGTCAAAGCTTTGGCTGCGACAAAAAATACAAGAACTTGTATTTGATGCGGTGGCCGAATTTGAATCGAATAAGTAGAACTATATTTGTTGTGCTACGCCTTAAGTAATGTTCAATGTTACATGTTCAATTATAAAAAGTTCCGTTAAAATTAAAGTTACAAAAATAGCATTTTTGCAATGTTCAATAAATATTTATATTGTTCATTTTACTTTTTCGAGTGTTTTTCTTGACCATTTATGGAATATTATTATACTAATGTTAAAAAAAAACATTAAAAAAAACAAAAGGTTATGACCAACACACATATTTAATGACTCTCTCACACGCACCCAGACTCACTGACTGATTCACTAGCACACTGACTCACTGGCTCACTCACAGTGGGCGAAAGACACTCACTGGCACACTGACTGACTCAGTGGGTGAAAGACACTCACTGGCACACTGACTCACTGACTGACTCAGTGGGCAAAAGACACTCACTCGCACACTGACTCACTGACTGACTCTGTGGGCGAAAGACACTCAGTCGCACACTGAGTCACTCACAGTGGGCGGAAGACACTCACTGGCACACTGACTCACTGATTGACTCAGTGGGCGAAAGACACTCACTCGCACACTGACTCACTGACCGAATGCATTTTGCATTTCAAATGTGTTTATTGATATTTTTTGTCCTAAGAACACCGTCAATAACCAAATTGTGTCCCCAACATGGGTCCAAAGGTAAAAAATTTTACGTGAACAATGCACGTCTTCGCGCACACAACAATAATTGTGTTATTACAATTAATAACCATGTACAAAAAAATAAACTTTATTAACGTTACATGTTTTATACTTTGGTGAACAATGTTTTACATATCATTTTGCCATGGCACAGCTCCCTTCGCATTGAAATATTCTCTGAATGAATCACGAATGCATTTTGCAATTTTTCCAGATGCACTGTTAATTATTTATTTCTTTATTTCTGCGGAGTGAAGTAGGAAGTACAGCTGTACGATCAATCATTACAGCATCATTTGTGCCTTCCAAATCGATAACCACATTATGTAGTGTAGCCATGTGTAAAATTGATGTACATATCTCCTTCATACTGGCAGTAATCCTGGTAAGTATGCAGGGTTGCCAGTAATAATCATGGAGGTTTGCCCTCAAACCCTGGTGAAGTGTCATATGTAGCAAGGGAAGTGATAACATGCTCTGTGTCCGCTGTTAGTGACACAGAGATGGGTCTGTTTCTGAGCCTATATAAGACACAGAACTGCCAAAAGTTAGGTTGATGATGAGGATGATGATTAGTGTTCAGTTTACGTTTTAGTGGTGTTAACAAGGAGTGTCTGTAGCAGTTCAAGGCTGTCAGAGTCAAGTGCAAGCTGACTTCACACTGTGTCCAGGGACTTGGCACAGATGGTGATCTCCCTTATGGGAGAGGTAAACCAACTTTATTGAGAAAGGAGGAACCTTCTGAAGGGGGGTACCTCAACAAGATAAGCGGCTAAGCACGACCACTATGAGGGGCAGTCTGTCTAGAAAGATGCCAATAAAGATGTTATGGTTCACAAGATCCCTTCTGTGTGAGTGTGGAATCATTCAGCAGGAGGAGGCACCCAGAAGGAGTTCCCCATCAGATACATCCACCTGCGGCCAGGGAGATCCTGATGGGGTGGAGGCGCTGCATCGAATGTGAGTAGGAGTCAAAGCACACTACCTCAGATGCCTGTCATGGTGATATTCCCCATACCAACCAAGCGGGAGACTCAGGAGTCCTGTAAGCCAGCAGGTGCACCACACATACACATCCATGTAAGTGGGGGATTTTCTTACACATGGGTCAGGATCAGAAGGGCCCAGGGAAAACACTGTTACAATTGGAGGCGCTGCTGAGATCTGTATCAACAGGACAGGCTTTTGCTAGGCATACTAGGAAACAGGGAGAGTGTATGCTGCCAGTCAGTGCCGTGGATGTGGGACGGAGCCTAGGGGTAGCCAGACTATGGTAATATACTTGTCTAGGGCGACCTAGGATCCTGAGAGGAGTACAGTGGATCTGGAGCCAGGGCTATAGCTGTCCTAGTCACCTTGAGGCAGCTAGTCGTAGGATGCCTGGGGGGATAGCCTGGTTAACACGGGTCAGGAATTCTGGAGAGGATCTGCATTAGTGATAGCCAACAGTAGGTTGACGCCTTAGTACTGCATGGGAGAAATCAGAGTACTCTAGTCAGGACACTTACCGCAGAGCACATACTGGAGGAAGGTGGACACAGCATACACTGAGAGAGTTAGCCTAGCCTGAGGTAGTGCAACATGAGTCAGACGTACATTAGATACTTGTAGGTGGTGCACCACGGCATTCTTTATTGCATCGAAATGACAGCTGCCCTGCAGAGAGGAGCACCATGTGTGATAATAGAAATTACAGAATAAAGATGGCGACCGCAAGAGAAGTTCCGTGCGGTGCGGACAGTCCAAGATGGCGGCCAGCGCCTGATGGAGCGAGCGCACGTGGTGTGTATGCCACAGAGGAGAGAGCTGCAGAAGGGACTTTTGCCAGCATGTTATGGAGTGGCGCCAAGGCGGTGGCCGTGCCATTTTTGTCCTGCCTAGGATCCCGGAGTGCTACCCTGGAGGACAGTGTTGAGGACATTGTTGTCATGTGCGGTGTGGAGGAAGAACCTGATTGCCAGACGGTGATCCCTATACAAAGATCTACCTCAGTTGCTATTGTGAATGACCGTGCAAACCAAGATGGTGGTTCGCGTGGGCCGAGTGAAGAGAATTCTGCAAATGCTGCTATTACAGAAAGTTGGCCGGGATTGGCGCCAAAAGGAGAACCCCACCCTGCTGGGGGGTATGACGTGAAAGCTGTGGCCGCGCCCTCCTGGACTGTGACAGGCTCAGAACCAGTGCTGGGTCACCCAGTGAATCTGTGGGACCCTCCCCTAATATCTACCAGGGGGAGGGGTCTTTACCTTTGCCAAATGAGAGCGGAGCTAGCTGAGGGAGGAGTTAAAGGAACGACCCCTGCCCTTCAGTTGCGAGGAGCTAGTGAACAGACAAGACCACTGTGCAAAGTGGCCCCTGTAACCAGTACTACAGAGAAAGACATGGACATTTCAGCCCACCCCTACTCCTTGCCAGGAGGCTTCCTGGTGATGAAGGCAGGTGATGCCGAGACCATACGATGCCTGTGCATGAAGTGCCGATTGCCGGGTGGAGAAGCCAGTACCACGGCCAGGTGTCCCCAATGTGGCATCTACTATCTGTGGGCCGTGCTGCCCTTTGTGCCGGGGTATAACGCGGAGGCAGACGGAGAGACAGCCAAGCTGACGGCTGAAGCCTCACCCCAAGTGAAGATAGAGGAAGCTGATCCTGGAGGTTGGGGATCGCTCTTGATGATCGCGACTGAGCCTAAAGGAACAGGGGCCTGCAACCGCAGTGAGAACCTGGAACCTCGCTGTCGGTCCCCTGCGGGAGTGCCACTACCTGAGTCGGAGTCTGCATCTTCGGACGAAGAACAAGCAAGCCCTACATCGGTGGTGATGCACCTACCAGCGGACCACTACCGCAGTGCTGTAAAAGAACCAAGCCTTATCTTCCAAGCAGTGGAGCTGAGTCTTGAGGTGCCGAGATCACCTGTGCGGAGGCAACCGGAGCGGAGGAGTCCCACGGCCGTGGTGACTTGCAGCGAGGAAGGCGGAGAAGACACCATCCCGAGCCGACGGAGCGGTGAGACACACCCTTCCCCTCCACAGGCGCCGGTGGTGGCGACAGCGAAGGAAGGCCTAGCCCAGGCCCAAGCGGAACGGAGGGAAGAACCTTCACTTCTGGTGGTGGATGTCGTTGTGGAGGAAGAGGTTCCGGTGGGGAGCCCAACCCAAGGTGGCGGCGGTGAGTCCTGCAAGATCGATGATGTCACGTTCGGCGGACACTGCGGAACCGGATGGAAGATGGCCGTGCCCTCGTGACCACTGTGCTGTACTCGATAGGCTGAAGCAGCAAAGAGCAAGAGATGGCAGGCCCTGCGGAAGCCTGGGAACCAGGAGACGGGTGAGCCCAAACCCCAACCCGATGGTATTGGCCGAGGTAGTGAGAAGCTGCGAGAAGCTGCGGGTCGTGTACCACATCGGCCTCTAGCCTTTCCCTATCCCGCATCTCACACTCCATTCTTCTCCTCACTTTTAAAGCTTTACACTCTTCTGCCCCTTCTTACATCTCAGCCCTAATTTCTCGTTATGCACCATCCAGACTCTTGCGTTCTTCACAAGGATGTCTTCTTTCTACCCTCTTTGTATCTAAAGCCCTCTCCCGCCTTAAACCTTTTTCACTGACTGCCCCACACCTCTGTACCCGACTAGCACCCTCTCTATCCACCTTTAAGACCCACCTTAAGACACACTTGCTTAAAGAAGCATATGAATAGCACTGTGGATATTCTGAACACATGATACATAAAGCTTGGCCCCCTGCAGATGCACTTACCAGAACTCCCTCCTACTGTCTCTGTACGTTCTACCTACCTACCAATTAGACTATAAGCTCCTCGGGGCAGGGACTCCTCATCCTTAATGTTACTTTTATGTCTAAAGCACTTATTCCCATGATCTGTTATTTATATTATCTGTTATTTATTTGATTACCACATGTATTACTACTGTGAAGCGCTATGTACATTAATGGCGCTATATAAATAAAGACATACAATACAATACAATAAAGATTGTGATGTTGTTATGTGTTGCAGTGCTACCTGAAGGAAGGTTCCGCAGATGTAGATCCCAGCCGGGGCGTTGGGTTCCACCAGGGGGAGAATATAGCCATGTTTAAAATTGGTGTACATATCTCCTTCATACTGGCAGTAATCCTGGTAAGTATGCAGGGTTGCCAGTAACAATCATGGAGGTTTGCCCTCAAACCCTGGTGAAGTTTTTTATATGTAGCAAGGGAAGGGACAATATGCTCTGTGTCCACTGTTAGCATTAGTAGTACTAGTGGTACAGTAGTATAGCCACACATTTAACAATACGTTTAGCATTTGGCACAGAAGTTTCTATCGCTTTCAATAGTATTCGCCATTTCGCAGACATTATACCAAATGCGAACTCTACACACCGTCTGGCCCTCGACAGTCTGTTAATCCTTTCCTACAATACGGCTTCATGAGGTATTTCAGCAATGGGTAGGCCTTATCCGCTAGTAGGACATGAGGTAATTTTTTTCTGGAACTGGATAGCAAAGGTTTCGCATCAGGAAGCACCAATTTATTTTGTTCTATTAACTTATAGAGTGATGATGCTCTAAACACCCTGCAATCACTTTGTTTGCCATACGCTCCCACATCGATTGCTAGAAACCGACATTTAGCGTCAGCAACAGCTTGTATAACAATGGAGTGAAAATGTTTGTAGTTATTAAACACTGAGCCTGATTTTGTGGGGTGTTTTATTCTAATATGTTTGCCATCTATAGAGCCCACACAATTAGGACAATTCCATTTGAACTTTAATTCCTTTGCAACATTTTCAAGCAAGTCAACAGTTGGAAATGGCATATGCTCTGTTTGCAATGCATTGTATATTAAGTTACATGTTTCGTGTACGATTGATGCAACGGTGCTTTTTCCCATGTTGAACGAAAAAGACAAGGAACGGAAGGATGCTCCAGTCGACAGAAATCTGTAAAATATACATAAAAATAATACAAGAGTTAGTACAGAATGTTACAATCCATTGCATTTTATTGTATGTATATACACACACACACACACACACACACACACACACACACACACACACACACACACACACACACACACACACACACACACACACACACACACACACACACACACACACACACACACACTACTGTATGTATATTATACATATATATATCAAAAGTCCTATACACTGACTGGGTGCAGGGTCCGGAGCACACCCCACAAGCAGACTGGGAGCTTAGGACACTGATATCCCCCAAAATATGTTTTCCCGCCTCGCGCCGTGACATTGACAACAGCGCCATGATGTTCACGTCGACGCTTCGACCACAGCTGACCCTGTTGCTCCGCCTCCGTCTCCGCGCACGCTGGCTTGCCTGCAAGTCCATGAAATCGCACAGGCTTCAGCAGGCAGCCTCAGCGTCAGCGCGGCTCAGCACTGCTCCCCCCTCTATGGACACAGCCTAATGTGAGAGCAGTGCTGCTTAATAGAGATGGATAAACCATTCCAAACCGCTCCCCAATCACCAACATCCGCCTGTTGATTGGACACTAAAAAATCCATGTGGATCCAGCTAAATCCCCCATTGGATATAATCCGAACAGATTTTGAAGAATCTGATCCGTGGATTCCACAATCCGTGCCGGGAGTGTTTAAAATCCAGACACGGATTCATCCGTGGAGAGAGAAAGATATCCCGCGCCCTAACCCCCTGCAGATTAATCCGCATCTGGATTTTTAACAATCTGGCCACGAATTTTCGGATTGCTCAAGAAAAATGAAATTCCAAAACCACGAATTGGCCTTTTTGATATTAGTCCACGGAAATCCACAGACCAAAGGAACCCGCCGATCCGAGTCACGTCCAAATCCACGGAAAGAAAAATCGCCCAACTCGGCCGCTAAAGCTATAATATATGCCTGATAAATATACCTATATTGTAACACAGAAATGCTTGGAAACGTTTTTATACATAATTCTAATTGAATGTACGTTTTATTATCTTGCCGTATTCCAGCAAGTCTCTCTCGCACCTTTTCGTCTCACTTTTTGTAATGCAGATGAATATTTGGGAACGCTGATGATGATTTTGCGAGCGGCGAATGTCCAATATTTATATCAGTTTCGTGTACTTGTGCAAAAGTTTCTCAAATCTCATTCTACTACAGACAATTCATTTCTAATAATAAAAATAGATTTATTACAATAGAAAAAGGTCTCTGTATGCTGCACTCTCCGTTATATTAAATGTAATGATTAGATACTTCATATTTTACCTTTATTTAGTATGTATTAAAATATTTGAAATTATTAATAAAACACAAAAATGTAAGTGAAAGTTATAAAAAAAAATGAATAGCACAAATAAAATTGTGATGAATTAAGGAATAGTAGTATACCTGTATTTGTTTTCAATACCATTTATTCTCTTTGCTGATTCCTGGTGCACCTTTTTGTACTCTCTCTTAATTGTAATATTTTTGTTGTTATAAAGCGGGCCAGCCCAATTGGGCGGCACAGTCGGTGACAGGGGGCGCGGCCTCCCCGAACCGGGTTGGCCGCAGGAGCGGG